>NC_084630.1:45826382-45858882 GCF_033978795.1 Nerophis ophidion | reverse complement strand
AAAAGTAGCTAAATTTAATCTTTTTGAAAATTTTTTAAAAATAATTTATGGAACATCATTAGTAATTTTTCCTGATTAAGAATAATTTTAGAATTTTGATGACATGTTTTAAATAGGTTAAAATCCAATTTGCACTTTGTTGGAATCTACAACAAATTGGACCAAGCTATATTTCTAACAAAGACAAA
The DNA here is from genome assembly GCF_033978795.1 of Nerophis ophidion. NCBI lineage: Eukaryota > Metazoa > Chordata > Actinopteri > Syngnathiformes > Syngnathidae > Nerophis > Nerophis ophidion. Next base: position 45,858,694 of record NC_084630.1, on the reverse strand, counting down.
TTCAAAAGACTTTGAAATAAGATTTAAATTTGTTTCTAGATTTGCCAGAATATTTTTGGGAATTTTAATCATAATAAGTTTGAAGAAATATTTCACAAATATTCCTCGTCGAAAAAACAGAAGCTAAAATGAAGAATTAAATTAAAATGTATTTATTATTCTTTATAATAAAAAATAAAAATACTTGAACATTGATTTAAATTGTCTGAAAAAAAAGGAATGAATTTAAAAGGTAAAAAGCTCAATGTGTTTAAAAATCCTAAAATCTTTTTTAAGGTTGTATTTTTTCTCTAAAATGGTCTTTCTGAAAGTTACAAGAAGCAAAGTAAAAAAAATAAATGCATTTATTTAAACAAATGAAGACTTAAGTCTTTAAAATATTTTCTTGGATTTTTAAATTCTATTTGAGTTTTGTCTCTCTTAGAATTAAAAATGTCGAGCAAAGCGAGACCAGCTTGCTAGTAAATAAATACAATTAAAAAAAATAGAGGCAGCTCACTGGTAAGTGCTGCTATTTGAGCTATTTTTAGAACAGGCCAGCGGGCGACTCATCTGGTCCTTACGGGCTACCTGGTGCCCGCGTTGGTGACCCCTGCTGTATTGTATTTCATTATTGCAAGTAATTTAATCAACCACACAGACCTTATGAGACCTTGTCCAAGGTTTACAAAAGAATGTTGCTGGGTACTAGACCAGGGCAAATTAAGGCCCGGGAGCCACATGCGGCCCCGTTAAGTTTTTCAATTTGTCCTGCCGGACATTCTCACATAATTATTTTAGATCTTTAAGATGGAAACTGTAGCTGCCATTATGATGTTTTCAAATGACTGTAAGCCTTGAACTATGCAAAGTAGAGATGTCCGATAATGGCTTTTTTGCCGATATTCCGGTATTGTCCAACTCTTAATTACCGATACCGACATCAACCGATCCCGATATATACAGTCGTGGAAATTAGCCCATTATTATGCCTAATTTTGTTGTGATGCCCCGCTGGATGCATTAAACAATGTAACAAGCTTTTCCAAAATAAATCAACCCAAGTTATGGAAAAAAATGCCAATATGGCACTGCCATATTTATCATTAAAGTCACAAAGTGCATTATTTTTTTTCTAACATGCCTCAAAACAGCAGCTTGGAATTTGGGCCATGCTCTCCTTGTGAGAGCATGAGGAGGTTGAGGTGGGGAGGAGTAGCGTGGGGTGTATATTGTAGCGTGCCGGAAGAGTTAGTGCTGCAAAGGATTCTGCGTATTTGTTCTGTTGTGTTTACGTTGTGTTACAGTGCAGATGTTCTCCCAAAATGTGCTTATCATTCTTGTTTGGTGTGGGTTCACAGTGTGGCGCATATTTGAAACGGTGTTAAAGTTGTTTATACGGCCACCCTCAGTGTGACCTGTATGGCTGTTGACCAAGTATGTATTCATTCACTTGTGTGTGTGAAAAGCCGTAGATATTATGTGACTGGGCCGGCACGCAAAGGCAGTGCCTTTAAGGTTTATTGGCGCTCTGTACTTCTCCCTACGTCCGTACACAGCGGCGCTTTAAAAAGTCCTAAATTAAACTTTTTGAAACTGGTACCGATAATTTTCGAAATTACATTTTAAAGCATTTATTAGCCGATAATATCAGCAGTCCCGATATACTATGGTAATCTAAGTCACGGTAGTTCAGGCGAGGCACCAAGCAGTGTGGAGGTGGTTTCTTGTTTTACTCTTTGCGTTCATATTTTGCTGTGTTTGTTGCATTTTTATTGCGTTTTGCCTGATCGTAAAACAGGCAGACATAGCTACCATCAAGGTCAACCCCCAGGTGAAAACACACACTTCTTCATGACCGCCAGCAACTTCCACAACACACACTCATGTCAGACACCAGTGCTCATTGAGAGAATGCCAAGAGTGTGCGAAAAAGTAATCAGAGCCAAGGGTGGCTATTTTGAAGAAACTAGAATATAAAACAGGTTTTCAGTTATTTCACCTTTTATTGTTTAGTACATAACTCCACATAAGTTCATTCATAGTTTTGATGCTTTCAGTGAATGAGAAGATGTGTCCAAACTTTTGGCCTGTACTGTAATATATTTGTATTTATTTATTTATTTATTAGGGCTATAAATAAATAAAAACATGCACCTGGGGACAGGTTGATTGGCAACACTAAATGGTCCCTAGTGTGTGAATGTTGTCTGTCTATCTCTGTTGGCCCTGCGATGAGGTGGCGACTTGTCCAGGGTGTACTGAGATAGGCGCCCCCCTCGACCCCAAAGGGAATAAGCGGTAGAAAATGGATGGATGGATGGATGGATGGATGGATATTTATTAGGGCTGTCAAAATGATACATTTTTGATCAGATTAATCACACCCTAATTCTGTGATTTATCATGACTAATCACAGGTTATTATTTGATAGCAAAAATTTAATTTTCTTAAAAAAAACCTAACATTTGGATGCAAATGCAATTTTGTAGTTGGAATGTCTTATGGGAACATTTTATAAATATTTTACTGAACTGCAAGTCTTTGATTTGCTCAACACTTGGTGACAGTAAGTATAGTAAGAATTAAGTGCACAATTGTGTTCTTTAAATAGTTCCTGTTTAACTTAATTCAAATACATTTTACATATATATATATTTTTAAGTTAAAATAGAATCAGTTCAGCGTGCAGCTTTATGATAGAGCAGGACTCCAAATTTCATCAGCATGAAAACTACTGTGACAAAAAGAGAGGTGAGATATTTGTTCCACTAATATGACTGGCAACATAGTTTTCATCATCACTTTTTACAGTGTAGGTGGATACAAGTCATGCTGCAATGTAATGTTCATGTATATATTATGCATGTTATAGTACTGTATATTTACTGATACATATGTCAGTGCAGATCTCAGCAGCCCTCGCCATCAGTTCAACTTCATCGCCGATGTCGTGGAGAAAATAGCACCCGCTGTTGTCCATATAGAGTTGTTCATAAGGTATGTAGGTGTGTGGGGTTTTACACGGGTACCCTGGGGTTCTCTGTATGTTTTGGTCTTTGGTATTTTTGTTTCATAAATGTCAATTAAAAAATAAAAAAAAAGCTTTATTTGACTTTCATTATGAAATACAAAAGAAAAGGAAGTTCATACTTTTTCAGTGTCATAGGTCCCCAAAAATTATTTAGTTATCTTATACTTAATTTAGGGGTGTCAAACACATTTCAAAAAAATCTACTGCTAAGTGGGTTGCACTGGTAAAATCATGGCATAATAACTTAACAATAAAGACAACTTCACATTTTGAAAAAAAAAAAAAATATATATATATATATTTTTTTTTTTACACTTACATGTCGCGGTTAATAGTATTCTATCTTTATTTGTCGTTATTTATACTTTCTGAATAAATTATGTGATAATGTTAATCAGTCAACTCATTTGTGTTAATTTTCAATATATCATAATACAAAAATGATATCAAAATCAAATTACAGGATGTTTTTTATGTAGTTTGCTCATTTTCCTTGACTGGTGCACTAACAGCATGTAACTAATATTTTTTTTTTTACATATGTCGCATCATCTGCAAAGATACAAAGAGTTGCTATTGCGGCATCTAGTGGACACATTTAGAAACAGCAGTTTCTTTCATTCAAAAATTTTGACTCATTTTTAAACTGAGTGAACTCATCCCGCGGGTCGGATAAAACCTGTACGTTTGACACCCCGGATTTAATCAAAAATAAAAAGGAAAATCAACATTTACCAGCCAGAAACGAAAATATGACAAAAACTGAAGATTTGTTATGTTCTGACACCGGAACCGGAAGTTGCTATAAAGACGTGACTGAAAAAAATAAAACGTGTGGTGTTGTATTCTGCGTTTGTATTTAGAATAGGACTGTCAAACATATCGAGTTGACTTACGTGATTAATAAAAAAAAAAAAAATGGCATTAATCATGTATATCTGTAGATTGATCGCATCATTTATCCTGACTGCACATACTTCTTTACCTTAGTCAGTTATTTGCTTTAGTTTCTTTCAAAAAGTTAAATTATTATATATCACATTTTTTACAGTTTCACAAAGGAACAAGTCCGAAAAGAAGTGGGAAAAAGCAGAGTTTATTTAACCTTCATCTTGTGTTAGGGTCGGCACCGACCCGTTTTAGTTTTTAAATGCATAAAAGAACCACATATATTTATTTTTTTGCATCAAGGCTTTTTGACTTTGTCAGTAACCTCTATTTCAACAACACAATTTTTTTTTTTGTTGTTTTTCAATAAATTCTAAAATGCTCTGGTTGAAATGATCACCTTGGTGTTGTTAGGCTGGGTTTCGACCCAGTTCTAAAAATACGATTATCAAGCAATTAGAGCCAAAACTGAACATATAGACAGCCAGCTCTTCTCCAAATCATGTGAGCTTTCTCATTTGACCTTTTTATCCAGTACAAAAACAAACAAAGACAGGCATGTTCAGACATGAGAGGTCAATTCCGTATTCAATTATTAAAATGAAAAAAATAAATAAAACAAATCTATTTAAGAGACGTGTTCTAAGACCCCTTAGCAATAATCAGGTAACAAAACAACCTTTTTTTTTCATTTATACTATTCTCTTGAGGTTCATTTTACCATTTTTTAAATTGAAATTGAGGGGTGTACTGACAAAAAAAGGCCCAATCTAAAAATATTAAAACTAAGATTTTCATGGATAAGGAAGGTAACCAAGAGATGAGAAACAATTTGGATGATAGATAATCGTTTTTAGTGTATTTTACAGCTGATTTAAGACATGGGTCAAAATCCACCCGTTAACATAAGAGATGGTAACAGAAAGCTAACACAAGAGGAAGGTTAATATCATCTATTTTTTCCCGGTTCAATACAATTCATAGCACATTTGTTCACTCCCTGTCTCACAATGTAGACAGACGACCGAGTAAATAAATGTCATTGAAGTTTACAAGAACACAAAATTAATCAGTTGTTTAGCTTATTAATTATGATTACCTAAACGGCGGCGCGGTCAGTATTCAGGTCATAGGTCAGTGTGAGGGAGATGGAAAATTTCAATTGAAAATACACCCTGATTGGACTTAAGATAAAACTATTAGCACTAAATGTCATGTATTCATGTAAAACATAAAAAAAATGTTTCTGGATGACATTCTGGTAGTAAATTTGCTTTTGTGTCAGAATATTGGGGCCTTTTTAAAAAATTTTTTTTAGGTTAATTTATATTAAGTAATGTATTGTGAATAATCACTATTGATCCAAATTCAAAAGTGTGATTAATATGTTTGACATGTTCGGTTTGACATCACACCGTTTTTTTTCCCAACAAGCCAATAAGAAGTCAGAAGATAGAAAAACAAACATCGTGTTTTGGGTCCTTTTTTTCGTTTTATTTGTCTTAAGTGAAATATAGATGAAAATCAAACCCTTTGGTTCGTGTACCCTCCGTCCATTTTATTTCCAATTCTTAAGTGCAAATCAAAAAACACATTTCGGGCCATTTTTTTGTCTTTTCATTTCTGAAACAAAAGTTGGACAACTATTTAATGAGACTTTTTTAGAAGAACAATAGGATGTCTGATGAACAAAGATGTTAACGTTATGCTAAAATCATGCTTAACATGAAGGAAAAGCTCAAATACTGCTTCCGGTGCAATTTGTCATCACACAGATAAACACATGCATTTTTGCATTTTCAGTTCAGTTTCAGTTTATTTGGAACATTCATAGGACACAATTCCAGTTGTTTCATCACAGCACGTCCGAAAAAGAGTGGGAAGAAGCAGAACTTATTTAATCTTACCCCTGTTCATACAATAGCATTTTTATCCAATTTCCTTGTTCTCTGTAACAGAACAGTGAACAAAAAAATAATAAATAAATAATATACAATAGTAAGCATACAAATATTAAATACATAAATAATGTTTGTCTCAATTAAACATTTTTTTTTTTAGAAATAACATACAGTATATGTGATTTTTGTGTTTATCTGAAAAATAAAAACAGCACAAAATCCAATTTTATGGCTATATTTAAATGATAATCGACCTTTTTTTGTTTGTTTTAAAATATGCCATATATAATACAAATTTGAAACAGCCCAGATTTTATTTTTTATTTGTTCAGTTCAGTTTCAGTTCAGTTTCAGATTATTTGGAACATGCACATGATACAATGTAATATATCACATATTACCAGTTGTTTCATCACAGCACGTCCAAAAAGGAGTAGGAAGAAGCAGACCTTATTTAATCCTACCCCTTTTCATACCATAGCAATTTTATCCAATTTCCTTGTTCTCTGTAACAGAACAGTGAACAAATAAATAATATACATTAGTAAGCATACAAATATTAAATGCATAAATGATATTTGTCTCAATAATAAAAACAAATATTTTGGATGAACATATACGTCTGATTTTTGTGCTTATCTGAAAAATAAACAACACAAAATCCAATTTTATGGCGACATTTCAATGAAAATGAACCCTTTTTTGTTTATTTTAAAATCTGCCATATACAATAAAAATGAAAAAACGGCCCTCATTTTATTTTTTTATTAAATACATGAATAATCTTTGTCTCAATAAAAAAATTAAAAAAAAAATGTTTTGGATGAACATATATTTGATTTTTGTGTTTATTTGGAAAAATGCAAATCCATAAAAGAAAAGCAGCACAAAATCCAATTTTATGTTGTTATTTTAATGAAAATCAACCTTCTTTGTTTGTTTTAAAATCTGCCATATACAATAAAACATTAAAAAGGGCCCTCAATTTATTTTTTTATTTGTTTAGTTTAGTTTCAGTTTATTTCAAACATGCATTCGATACAATGTAATACATCACACATTTCCAGTAGTTTCACGTCTGAAAAGGAGTAGGAAGAAGCAGAGCTTATTTAATCCGACCCCTTTTTATACCATATCAATGTTATCCCATTTCCTTGTTCTCTGTAATATAACAGTGAACCAACAAATAATAAATAAATAATACACCATAGTAAGCAAACAAATATTAAATACATTAATAATCTTTGTCTCAATAAAAAAAAAAATGTTTTGGATGAACATTTATTCGATTTATGTGTTTATCTGGAAAATTACAAATTCATAAAAGAAAAACAGCACAAAATAATGTTTTTTGTTAATATTTGAATGAAAATCAACCCTTTTTTGTTTGTTTTAAAATCTGCCGTATACAATAAAAGTTGAAAAACGGCCATCATTTTTATTTTTTGATTTGCGTTTCAGAATTGGAAATAAAATGAATGGAAGATACGCGGACCTAAAATACTGCTTCCGGTTAAATTTCTCATCACGGAAATAACCACACATTTTTGCATTGTGGGTGAACATTGTTTTTGTGTTTATCCGGCAAAATTTAAATCTATAAAAGGAAAACAGCACAAAATCCAATTTTATGGCAGTATTTTAATGAAAATCAACCCTTTTTTTGTTTAAAAAAAAAAATCTGCCATATATATAATAAAAATAGAAAAACGGCCCTAATTTTAATATTTTTTTGATTTGTGTTTCAGAATTGGAAAAAGAATAATCGGAATGTACACGGACCATTCGCTGACTCCTGAGTTTGTTAAAAATCTGTTGCAAAAGGTCAAGAAGACTAAATCGTACAACAACTGAACACATTTTTCTCATCAGAAATATTCCAATTAAAAATACCAACAAACTGCTTTAATATTATTGCAAATGATCTTGATATCTCTGGCCATAAAGCCTAGTTTGTGTAGCTTTCTCACTATGAGGGGTTTTGTTTTATCATTTTCTTGTGTTTGGTCCTGCAGACATCCCATTTTTGGCCACCAAGTGTGTCTCTCCAGCGGCTCCGGCTTCGTGGTGACCCCCTCAGGTGTGATCGTAACCAACGCTCACGTGATAACATACGCAGCTTTGGCGACAGGGCGACCTCAGCTGCTGGTGCAGCTCCATGATGGCGACATATATGAGGCTGAGGTTAAAGAAGTGGACAGGAAGGCAGACATAGCTACCATCAAGGTCAACCCTCAGGTGAAAACACACACTTCTTCATACACCTCAGCAACTTCCACAACACGCTCATGTCAGACACCAGTGCACGGATGTTAGACCCAAGGCCCGGGGGCCGAATCTAACCTGCCAACATTTGATTGTGGACTGCCACTTCATTTAAGGTGGCCTCTCCCATAATTTTAAAGTGGCATGCCACATAATTCTAATGTGATCCACCACATCATTTAACATGGACCACCACATTATTTATGTGGCCAGCCAAATCATTTCATCGGCTCCACTATATAATTTTATAGTGGCCTGCCACGTCCTTTTAGGGTGGCCCGTCCCGTAATTTTAATGTAGCATGCCACATAAATCTAATGTGGTCCATCACATCCTTTAATGTGAACTACATCATTTATGTGGCCAGCCAAATTATTTTACATCATTTATATGACCTGTGAAAGGCAAGAAATGATAAAAAACACTTTCTGGCTATGGATATTTTTTCTTTCATTTTGACAGACAAATGTTGGCCATGTTATGACATATCTTGTGTCAGGCTTTCCCCTGACAGTTTGTCAATGTTTTAGTTTTTTCCTCTGCATTTGTCTTTGTTTCCTCTGTGTTTAGTATCTTCTGTCTTTAGTTCCTGTCAAGTGCTCTTATTTTGGTTCAGCTTCCTGTTTGTCTCCCTGTGTGCTGTTGTCACCTCATCTGCCGCTGACTGGCACCTGGCCACACCTGTTGTCAATCAGCCCGCTCCTATTTCTACCCACTTTGTCTTCCAGTCAGTGCTGGATTATTGTGTTGTCATGCCCCATTTCGCTCTTGTGTCGTTGCTACCTGTCGTGTCTGGCCTCGTTACAGCTACTACCTGTCGTGTCTGGCCTCGTTACAGCTACTACCTGTCGTGTCTGGCCTCGTTACAGCTACTACCTGTCGTGTCTGGCCTCGTCACAGCTACTACCTGTCGTGCTACATTTTGTCCTTGTCGTCGTAGCGGTAAGCTGTTCTTGTTAGTAATTAGCTGTTTCCAGTTTTTCTGTTCGCTACCCGCTAGCTTCCATGCTAAGTTCCTTTTTGTTTTCTAGCTCCAGTGCTTAGTTTGTTATCCGCCCACGTGCGTGTTTTTTGTTTGTACCCTTTGTTTGTTCTAGTTCTAGTATTTTAAATTAAACTTAGTTTTCCTGCCAAATGCCTCCCTCCTTCTCTGCATCTTGGGGTTCGTCACCAACAAACTTTGACATCTTTTAGACTGTAATACTCGCTAATGTTTCACCATTGTTTTTTTAACTTAAATATCTGCATGTCATCTTGAATTATGATTTTAAAACGAGTTACCCATCAATCTGTCAGTAAAAAATATAATAATCAAACAATATGTTTATATTCATATATATTCAGAGGGCAGCCATAATTGTGGTGTGGCCCTCAATAAAAGGAGTTTGACATTGTGTCTAGGGGTGTCTTCTGCCAAGATGAGACAGAGCTTTGCAAAACCTTGAAAAAGCTGGCAGCAATGTGTCCACAAACATCAGCCCTGTGACTTCCCGGCGCCACGCTGACTTGTGTTTTCTCACACCCGTCCCTCACATACGTCATCCGTGGAAGGGGTCTCTCCTTCAACGTCCATTTGCCTTCCGTCAGCATTTCCAAGGCTTCTTCTTTGACCTTCCCCTGTTTGTGCGCAGAAAAAGCTCCCCGTGCTGTCACTCGGCCGCTCGGCTGATCTGAGGCCGGGTGAATTTGTGGTGGCCATCGGCAGCCCCTTCGCCCTGCAGAACACCGTCACCACCGGGATCGTCAGCACGGCACAGCGGGATGGAAAGGAGCTGGGCATCCATGACTCCGACATAGACTACATCCAGACTGATGCAATCATTAATGTTAGTACACATATATACCTTATGAATATTTGGATTGTGATTGTTTGGACATAATAGTCTCTGCTCCCCTCCGTGTGGTCTGTGAAAACAATCTTTTAATGAAGTCAGAGTTGGTAGAAATAGCAGAACATAAAAATAACTAGAGTATTCAAACCAGCAACATTCTAGGTATGCCAATAAGTAGACCTCAACTTCCTTTTTATTGCCGTTCAAATTTGAACTTTACAGTACTGATAGGAACAAATGTTGTTGCATTAGCTCATGGTAGTGCAGGATAAAAAAAAAGTGCAGATATACATAAATAGATTACTGTACAGATAAATATATTGCACTTTTGCATATGCATCCACGTTTATGGATGTATGTTATATTGTCTTTATATTCCAGTGAGTTAATCCATTTTTTGGGGGGTATTGAGGGGATTATTATGATGCGTTCAAGACTTTCACGGCCTGAGGGAAGAAGCTGTTACAGAACCTGGAGGTTCTGCAACGGAGGTTGCGGAACCTCTTTCTAGAGTCCAGCAGTGAAAACAGTCCTTAGTGAGGGTGGGAGGAGTCTCTGCAGATTTTCTGAGCCCTGGTCAGGCAGCGGCTTTTTGCGATCTCCTGGATAGGAGGAAGAGGAGTCCTGATGATCTTTTCCGCTGTCCTCACCACTCTCTGGAGATACTTCCAGTCTGAGGCACTGCAGGCTCCAGTCCAGACAGAGATGCAGTTGGTCAGGAAGTTCTCTATAGTGCCTCTGTAGAATGTGGTGAAAATGTGGGGAGGGAGCTGTGCTTTTTTCATCAGACGCAAAAAGTGCATGCGCTGCTGAGCTCTTTTCCAAGAGCTCAAGAGCTCCGGTGTGTAGAGACCAGGTCATATTGTCAGTGATCTGCACCTCCATATACACATCCAGCCAAGAAGAAGAAGCTGTTGTATTGTGCATACACATCCTACATAAACATCTAGAATGGCCCTTTCACATTTAGAGTGTTACCTTTTTCATAGATTTCAATGAAATTTACATGTGTTAGTAAAAATCCATGTTCCAGGATTTTGACGTATGCCTAACTTACACGGGTGGGTGTGTCTGCAGGCTTGATGGGAGAATACGCATAAAACAAACATGCGTAATTTGAAGCAGGAAAAAGAAAACACTTAACCCAGCAGGCACAAGACAATAAAAAAACATCGAGAACTTGTTAAATTAAGTCCTGACGTCGAGCAACTCAAACATAACGTTGAATCAACATGCTTTTTGACAACGTTTAATCAATGTCAGGTAGTGAGGTTGATTTGACCATTGAAATTTGATCATTTCCCAACCAACAACGTGGATCCAACATTGGACATCAATGTTGTTGCCGCGGACTCGCATGGCGGCAGTAGTCGTGACCCCAAGATGCAGGCAACAGGAGGACGACGAGCAGGTCTTTTAATAAACTCAGAATAAGGAGAAGCAGTTCCAAACATAGTCAATCCTCGTGCAGGTGTGCCAGGCTGACAATCAGGGATAGGTGAGAGAAACGAGGGATCAGGGAGACAAGCAGGAAAGGGAACAAAAATAAGAGCACCAACAGGAAACAAACATGGAAACAAGGAACCACCCCCAGAAGTGAAGTGACAGATCTTCACAGTACCCACCGCCCACTTTAAGGACAGATTCCAGAGGTCCCAAAAAAAGTACAACGTCATGGGAGGGCGAAGGCCGGACTTGGGGTTGGGTCGCCAGGCCAAGTGTCCCCGAATCCACCGTAGACGAGTCAGCGTTCGACGCACCGCTGCAGCAGGCGAGACGGGCGACCACGGAACGGCCACATCCGTGGACGACGAGGAAGCAGATGCGAGTGGTACCAGTGCACCAGGAGTCGTGAAGGTCCATGTCCAGGTCCTGTGCATTGCTGCCGATAGAGCGGAGGGAGTCCATAAAACGGCCTCTTCTTTGGCTGATGAGGAGGACGTCGCAGAGCCGCAGGCGAAGATGACTGCGCCGTGGGAGGAGCCACCGGAGACAAAGATGACTGCGTCATGGGAGGCGCTGCCGGAGACAAAGATGACTGCGTCGTGGGAGGAGCCACCGGAGACAAAGATGACTGCGTCATGGGAGGCGCTGCCGGAGACAAAGATGACTGCGTCGTGGGAGGACCGGCCGATGACGAAGATGACAGCGTGGTGGGGGCAGCCGCCGGTGAAGAAGATGACAGCGTCGTGGGAGGAGCCGCCGAAGACTTAGATGACAGCGTCCTGTCTTTCCCAGCACCGCTGCTAGTAGTAGCCTTCCCCTAACAGGAGGTAGCCGCGGTGCCGGCAAAAGAAGTTGACGTGGGGCAGGCACCGGAGGTCGACTTGGTGCAGGTACTGGAGGCCGACTTGGTGCAGGTACTGGAGGTCGACTTGGTGCAGGTACTGGAGGTCGACTTGGTGCAGGTACTGGAGGCCGACTTGGTGCAGGTACTGGAGGCCGACTTGGTGCAGGTACTGGAGGTCGACTTGGTGCAGGTACTGGAGGTCGACTTAGTGCAGGTATTGGAGGTCGACGTGGTGCAGGTACCGGAGGTTGACGTGGAGCTGGCAAAGAAGGTTGGACAGCAGGAGACGAAGAAGATGACGGCGACTACTCAGGTGGCGGTGGCCGAGCTGGGCTGAGAGCCGGAACTGGTGGCCGAACCAAGCGGAACACAGGAGACGACGGCTGAGCCGGGCGGAGCGCAGGAGACGATGGCCAAGCCGGGCGGAGCATCAGGGCTGGCGGACCAGGACTCGCGAACCAGGGCCGGCGGACCAGGGCCGGCGGCCGAGTCGGAGGGACAGGATTTGTGCCTGCTGTGGGTTGGGACGGCACAAACCTGGCCTTCATGTCCTCAAGGAATTGTGCGGTCCAGAACGTCGGCTCCACGTCACCGAAAGGGGTACCCGCGAGGTCACTCTCTGGCTCGACGATTCTGTCGCGAACGCGCATGGCTGCAGTAGTTGTGACCCCAAGATGCAGGAAACAGGAGGGCGAATGCAGGTAAGAGTCTTTTAATAAACTCAAAATAGGGAGAAAAAGTCATGCATGCAAAGGTCCTAAACATAATAAGGCGAGGCAGGAGAAAATAGCCGCCAAATTGGCAACTGCAACCAGGTGTGCCAGGCTGCCAATCAGGGACAGGTGAGAGAAACAAGTGCTCAGGGAGACAAGCAGGAAGGGGAATAAAAATAAGAGCGCCGACAGGAAACAAACACTAAACAAGGAACCACAACCAGAAGTGAAGTGACAGATCGTCACAGTTGACACAAGTTACAAATACAACTATTTTGCAATGTTGTTTTAAAGTCAGTTCTAAAGAACATGTATGTATAACCAACATTGTATTAATGTCTTGTGCCTGCTGGGAAGTGCTAACAGGAGAATAGGGCCCTTATTGCACAGCCTCTGTGATTCCAGTGTGAATGCTACACTAAGGTTTTTTTTACTTTTGGTCCTGACGGGAGTACGGAACTAAAATTCCAGACGCAAATTGGAAAAATTAGCAACAGGGGACTTGTACCAATTTTAAAAATACGATAATCACTGAAGCAGAGTCCTCAAACAAATATATAATATCCCTTTTCATTCTACAAGTTGTTATTTCACTGATATTGAAAGAAGGGGTTTTAAATTAATATAAAAAAGATTGTGATCCGTTGTGGTGAAGAAGGAGCTGAGCCGGAAGGCAAAGCTCTCAATTTACCGGTCGATCTACGTTCCCATCCTCACCTATGGTCATGAGCTTTGGGTCATGACCGAAAGGATAAGATCACGGGTACAAGCGGCCCAAATGAGTTTGGGTCTCTCCCTTAGAGATAGGGTGAGAAGCTCTGCCATCCGGGAGGAACTCAAAGTAAAGCCGCTGCTCCTCCACATCAAGAGGAGCCAGATGAGATGGTTCGGGCATCTGGTCAGGATGCCACCCGAACGCTTCCCTAGGGAGGTGTTTAGCGCACATCCAGCTGGTAGGAGGCCACGGGGAAGACCCAGGACACGTTGGAAAGACTATGTCTCCCGGCTGGCCTGGGAACGCTTCGGGATCCCCCGGGAGGAGCTGGAGGAAGTGGCTGGGAAGAGGGAAGTCTGGGCTTCCCTGCTTAGGCTGCTGCCCCCGCGACCCGACCTCGGATAAGCGGAAGAAGATGGATGGATGGATGGATGGATGGATGGATAAAAAAATATTTTTGGCATATCAGTATATTACATAAGGGTCAATACAAACATTAATGGGATTGTCTCTCTTACATGTGAACTTATTGGTGAGCAGTATGGGAATTCTGGAGGGCCGCTTGTTAACTTGGTGAGTACTATACTTTTTGCCATTGTGATTTGCACATCTAAGTAACACTAAAGAAAACACTGTATGTACTGAAACCTTCTGAAATAATATGTTACAAAAAGAGATGTCCGATAATATCGAACTGCCGATATTATCGGCTGATAAATGCTTTAAAATGTCATATCGGAAATTATCGGTATCGGTTTCAAAAAGTAAAATTCATGACTTTTTAAAACACGCTGTGTACACTGACGTAGGGAGAAGTACGGAGCGCCAATAAACCTTAAAGGCACTGCCTTTGCGTGCCGGCCCAATCACATTATATCTACGGCTTTTCACACACACAAGTGAATGAATACGTACTTGGTCAACAGCCATACAGGTCACACTAAGGGTGGCCGTACAAACAACTTTAACACTGTTACAAATATGCGCCACACGGTGAAGCCACACCAAACAAGAATGACAAACACATTTCGGGAGAACATCCGCACTGCAGCACGACATAAACACAACAGAACAACAGAACCACTTGCAGCACTAACTCTTCCGGGACGCTACAATATATACCCCCCCTCCAACCCCCACCTCGACTGTAACTTATAATAATAATTCACCCCATACAAACATACAATATCCTACCCTAACACCCTACTGTGCAATACTACCCTTCGAGGGCAATACGTCCGATGCTGATTCTTATTTATTACTCCGGTACTCTTGTCTTGTTCTGTATATTGTACAGTATTTTGTATTTCTATAATGTTTTGTATATTGTACAGAATTGCTTATTATTTTTATTGGATAGTGGTCTCTTTATTTCAATTGTTAGTTTTTCCTTTATTACCTCTTGTGTTATTTATTTTTACCCCATATTTGTTCCCACTACCGCACCTCAAGCTGGAGTCCTTAGTCTCGCTACATGCAAATATAATGACAATAAAGTCCATTCTATTCTATTCTATTCTATTCTATTCTATTCTATTCTAACCCCGCCCACTTCAACCTCCTCTCTCAGGGAGAGCATGTCCCAAATTCCAAGCTGTTGTTTTTAGGCATGTTTAAAAAAAAAATAATGCACTTTGTGACTTCAATAATAAATATGGCAGTGCCGTGTTGGCATTTTTTCCATAACTTGAGTTGATTTATTTTGGAAAGCCTTGTTACATTGTTTAATGCATCCAGCGGGGCATGACAACAAAATTAGGCATAAAAATGTGTTAATTCCACGTCTGTATATATTGGTATCGGTTGATATCGGTATCGGTAATTAAGAGTTGGATAATATCGGAATATCGGATATCGGCAAAAAAGCCATTATCGGACATCTCTAGTTTCAAATATGACAAAGTTGTAAACCTATTAAAATATATCCAATAAATTGAACATCTCTATGATCATGTGTCATATGGTTGTGCTAATGATTTATTTATTTTAAACATGTTTAACAAGTTACATTGAGGAACATCACCTGGTTATAATTGTACAGTTCAGCATATCCAAAGAGAAGTAGGTAGAAGCGAAGTTTATATTTATTACGACGCCTTCTCTATGTCTGTTACTGATAATAATGAACACCATTTCTAATAGTGTCTTGGTAGTTCAAAACACTGTTAAATGTTTATGTTTTTCGAAATAAGTTATAATTTTATACAGAAATACGCCTTGGTGGTCTTTTACAAAGTCAATTGACTTCCTCCGTCACAGCTGACCTCCTGCATGTTTTTGTTTACTCCAGGACGGGGAGGTGATCGGCATCAACACTTTAAAAGTGACAGCGGGCATCTCCTTTGCTATTCCCTCGGACAGAATCAGACATTTTCTCGCAGATTCACAGAAAAAATACACCAGTGTGCTTGGGTCGGAGCATCCGGAGAACAGAGGTACTGTAAGAACAAATGACCTTGGCGAGTTGCTGACTGACTTTCTCATGTCGGAGTCCATAATTTGTCTTCTTGTCATCTCTTTTGTGACAGATCAGACTAAACTTCCGAATGGATTGACAGAGATGGCACCGTCAGACTCAGGTGAGATCAACAATCCTCAGAGATGGTTCTAAAGTAATTTTAATAGGTTGACTAATTATTATTCTACTGTGTTCTCAGGGTTTCTAGGAGGGAGCAGACCTTTATTGGGTATCGGAATGCTAAAAATGAAGATACCCATAACGGACAAAAAGCAATTTCTACACTAAAATGGTAGGCTTTGTAAAAACCCTGTTTCCATATGAGTTGGGAAATTGTGTTAGATGTAAATATAAACAGAATACCATTAATGGTGCCTTCACAGATGTGTAAGTTAATGCACCCCCATACCATCACACATGCTGGCTTTCAAACTTTGCGTCGATAACAGTCTGGGTGGTTCGCTTCCTCTTTGGTCCAGATGACACGATGTTGAATACTTCCAAAAACAATTTGAAATGTGGACATCGTCAGACCACAGAACACTTTGCGTCAGTCCGTCTTAGATGAGATTAGAGAAGCCGGCGGCGTTTCTGGATGTTGTTGATAAATGTCTTTCGCTTTGCATAGTAGAGCTTTATCCTGCACTTACAGATGTAGCCACAAACTGTATTTAGTGACAGTGGTTTTCTGAAGTGTTCCTTAGCCCATGTGGTGATATCCTTTAGAGATTAATGTCGGTTTTTGATACAGTGCCGTCTGAGGGATCGAAGGTCACGCTCATTCAATGTTGGTTTCCGGCCAGGCCACTTACGTGGAGTGATTTCTCCAGATTCTCTGAACCTTTTGATGATATTATGGAGCGTAGATGTTGGAATCCCTTACTTTCTTGCAATTGCACTTTGACAAACGTTGTTCTTAAACTGTTTGACTATTTGCTCACACAGTTGTGGACAAAGGGGTGTACCTCGCCCCATCCTTTCTTGTGAAAGACTGAACATTTTTGGGGAAGCTGTTTTATTACCCAATCATGGCACCCACCTGTTCCCAATTAGCCTGCACACCTGTGGGATGTTCCAAATAAGTGTTTGATGAGCATTCCTCAACTTGATCAGTATTTATTGCCACCTTTCCCAACTTCTTTGTCCTGTGTTGCTGGCATCAAATTCTAAAGTTAATGATTATTTGAAAAAAAGAAAAAAGTTTATCAGTTTTAATATCAAATCTGTTGTCTTTGTAGCATATTCAACTGAATATGGTTTGAAAATTATTTGTAAATCATTGTATTCTGTTTATATTTACATCTAACACAATTTCCCAACTCACATGGAAACAGGGTTTGTAAACCTGGATATTTCAGGGCCACACTAGGAGAATTGTTCTGACAATTTGGACTAAGAAGCATTACCGTTATGTTTGCTTGTTTCTATGACAGAAATATCACTAGAAATATTTTCCTGATGTCAGCAGGTTGTTTTGGTGCAATAAGTCATACCTAACACTCGGACAGAAAATGATGTTCACACATGCATGCAGGAAAGCAAAGGTGGGTGGGAACTTGGGTAGGATATCAGCCACATGCAGTGCGGGGAATAATAAGTATTTGATCGCATCCTGACTTAGTAGGATTAAGGTAGACATGAACAGGCTATGTTTTTATAGTATAGTCGTCCCTCGCCACATTGACCTTCAAACATTGCAGTTTTACCACAGTGGATAGCTTTAACATTTTTTAAAGCACATTCTACAATTGTTTGGTCCTAAACTAGGTATTTTCAAGAATAAGCATGACTAAATAAACTAAAAAATATTAACACTACAGTAGTGTTGGCCACTAGAGGGGACCAAACCAAACCAACCCCAACGCGCTATTCAGTATCGTGATTGGCTTAGCCTCAGGCTGCGTTACTATGTTGGATTAAAATACAAAGCCCAGAACCAGTGAGGTCGGCACATTGTGTTATTTGTAAGTACAAACAGAATACAATGATTTGCAAATCCTTTCCAATTTATATTCAATTGAATAGACTACAAAGACAAAATATTTAATGTTGGAACTGAGAAACTTATTTTGTTTAAAAAAAAAAAAATCATTAACTTCAAATTCATTGGCAGCAACACGGTGCAAAAAAGTTGGCACAGGGGCACTAATACACCCCCATACCATCACACATTCTGGCTTTCGAACTTTGCGGCGTGGCGCAGTGGGAGAGTGGCCGTGCGCATCCCGAGGGTCACTGGTTCAAATCCCACCTAGTACCAACCTCGTCACGTCCGTTGTGTCCTGAGCAAGACACTTCACCCTTGCTCCTGATGGGTGCTGGTTGGCGCCTTGCATGGCAGCTCCCTCCATCAGTGTGTGAATGTGTGTGTGAATGTGGAAGTAGTGTCAAAGCGCTTTGAGTACCTTGAAGGTAGAAAAGCGCTATACAAGTACAACCCATTTATCATTTATTTATTAGTCCATATTGTTCTTTTCCTCTTTGTTCTGGAGGAAACAACGTCCACAGTTTCCAAAAACAATTTGAAATGTGGACTCGTCAGACCACAGAACATTTTTCGACTTTGCATCAGTCTATCTTCGATGAGCTCGGGGCCAGCGAAGCCTTCTGCGTTTCTGGATGTTGTTGATAAATGGCTTCCGCTTTGCATAGTATCTTGCACTTACAGATGTAGCGACAAACTGTAGTTACTGACAGTGTTTTTTCTGAAATGTTCCTGAGCCCACGTGGTGATATCCTTTGCACACTGATGTCGCTTTTTGATGCAGTACCGCCTGAGGGATCTAAAGTCACCGGCATTAGTTTTCGGCCTTGCTTACGTGCAGTGATTTCTCCAGATTCTCTGAACCTTTTGATGATATTGCGGACGGTAGATGGTGAAATCCCTAAATTCCTTGCAATAGCTCGTTGAGAAATGTTGTTCTTAGACTGTTTGACAATTTGCTCATGCATTTGTTCATAAAGTGGTGACCCTCACCCCATCCTGGTTTGTGAATGACTGAGCATTTCATGGAAGCTGCTTTTATACCCAATCATGGCACCCCCCTGTTCCCAATTAGCCTGCTCACCTGTGGGATGTTCAAAATAAGTGTTTGATGAGCATTCCTTAACTTTCTCAGACTTTTTTGCCACTTGTGCCAACTTTTTTTAAACATGTTGCAGGCATCAAATTCCAAATGAGTTAATATTTGGATAAAATAACGTTCGAACGTTAAGTATCTTGTCTTTGCAGTCTGTTCAACTGAATATAAGTTGAAAAGGATTTGCAAATCATTGTATTCTGTTTTTATTTAAGATTTACACAACCTGCCAACTTAACTGGTTTTGAGTTTTGTAGTTTTAAGGTGACTAAAGGGTAGGATTTCATGTCTGGAGGTCTCTTGTAATATGGAAAAACACATTTAGAAGGCCGTAAACAGGGTTGCTATGCTCTAGCAATGAAAAGGTTTGATTAATAATCAATAATTCCTACTTACCAGAAATTAATTTATCGCTGTCATGTCTGGAATCATCAGCGATAAATGTATTGGTCTTTCTTGAACTATTCAGAAAAAAAGATATAAAAATAACAAAAAACTTGTTGAAAAATAAACAAGTGATTCAATTATGTATAAATATTTCTCCACATAGAAGTAATCATCAACTTAAAGTGCCCTCTTTGGGGATTGTAATAGAGATCCATCTGGATTCATCAACTTACTTCTAAACATTTCTTCACAAAAAAAGAAATCTTTAACATCAATATTTATGGAACATGTCCACATAAAAATCTGTCTGTCAACACTGAATATTGCAGTGTTGTATTTCTTTTCACACTTTATGAACTTACATTCATATTTTGTTGAAGTATTATTCAATAAATATATTTATAAAGGATTTTTGAATTGCTGCTATTTTTAGAATATTTAAAAAAAAATCTCACGTACCCCTTGGCATACCTTCAAGTACCCCCAGGGGTACCCGTACCCCCATTTGAGAACCACTGCTCTAGACCATGGGTGCTCAAACTTTTTGCTTCTATAGGCCAGAGTAAACATGTGCCAATGGGCCACGGGCTAAACAGTGATTTTAAGCGGTAAACACAAATAGCTTAAATGTAAATAATAAACTTGATCTATTTAGTCCAAATAACAATCCAGTTAATGATTATTTGAGCTTCAGTGGTGTCCCGATACAATACCTACATTGTAGTCTATTGGCTTATACCAGAGGTCGGCAACCCAAAACGTTGAAAGAGCCATATTAAATGTACTAAAAATATAAAAAACAAATCCGTCTGAAGCCGCAAAAAATGAAAAGCCGTATATAAGTGTTATGATGAAGGCAACACATGACGTAAGTGTCTATATTAGCTATATTAGCCTACTATCAAAATGACTGTGTCGAAGGCTGAAAGAAATCTTCGTTGACAGAAATGTTGAAATGTAATATTTATTCTACACATTTTTACAACATTGGAAAACATTAGTAAATCAGAAGCTACCTGTGAGATAACTCCTGGAAATGACTGGCTTAGAATGGCCAAAGGTATAGTTGTGTGTGTTCAGGTTAAAGGAAACAGCAGGCTGTCTTCTTCTATTGGATTTATTACAATCTTTAGCAAGCTAGATAACGTTTGCTGTGGTCTGGAACAACATGGCACACAACAATCTGAAATGCAGCCAATATTACATACATAAAATGTGTCATGAAACATGCAAGACTAAATTATATAGAAGGAGGCTAAAAGTAAAGGAAATGAAATGAGCTCAAATATAGCTACAAATGAGGCTTAATGATGCAATATGTACATACAGCTAGCCTAAATAGCATGTTAGCATCGATTAGCTTGCAGTCATGCACTGACCAAATATTCCTGATTAGCACTCCAACAAGTCAATAACATCAACAAAGCGCACCTTTGTACATTCACGCACAGCATAAAAGTTTTGGTGGACAGAATGAGACAAAAAAGGAGTGGAAGATTTTACATGTAAACAAACTGTTGCATCACAGTCCACACTATGGTGAGTTCAAGAACAGCCGAAATGAGTAGGACTAAACGGTGTTCATTAAATACTCTCATCAGTGAAGCATACACACACACCGACACATTAAACAGTGGGCTTTCTAACAATTGGGAAAAGTTTGTGTCACGTTTGTCTAAAAACAACAACCATGCCAAAACAAAACAAAAATATCTCCCCCCCCACCCCAATCTTTTTCCATTTTTAATCCTTTTTTAAAAATGCTCCAGGGACCCACTAGGGCGGCGCTAAAGAGCCCCCATGCGGTTGCTGACCCCCGGCCTATACCAATGATAATTTGAAACAATATCCACAGGAGTCATACACCATTTTTATTATTTTGTGGATGAAGTGAAATTAGTCAGAGAAGAAGAGTAGGTATGAAAAACACTGTGCTGTTTATTTAGGAAAAGACCAAGCTTGTGTGCTTATTTCGACAACATTGACATGATTACTGGCTATTGAGCTTTGCACAATAGGATGGTTTGCTTTTGCGGGTATCCGATTTTTTCCAATATTAATATCTGTTCGGGAGACCCCTAGTGCGCTGCAAAGAGGTCAGTATAAATATGTGTTACATTTGGGAAGCCAGCATTTAGAGCATGGCTGTCAAACTCTGGCCCGCCGTGGCCCTTGAGGCAATATCAAATGAACATTACAGCTGGCCCGCCGTTATTACACAGCAGCGGTGCCGCTGTAACACCGCAATTTCTCACACTTGCCAATCCTCCTGAAGTTCAGTGCCTCTCCCGAAAATCTTCCGGGGCAAGCATTCTCCAGATTTCCACCCGGACAACAATATTGAGGGCGTGCCTTTAGCAGTCTCTACAAGCTGTCGTCACGTCCGCATTTCCTCCATACAAACAGCGTGCAGGCCCACTCGCATAATATATGCAGCTATTACACACACATTAGTGAATGCAATGCATACTTGGTCAACAGCCATACAGGTCACACTGAGGGTGGCCGTATAAACAACTTTACAACTGTTGCAAATATGCGCCACACTGTGAACTCACACCAAATAAGAATGACAAACACATTTCGGGAGAACATCTGTAACATAACATAAACACAACAAAACAAATACCCAGAACCCCTTGCAGCACTAACTCTTTCGGGACACTACAATATATTTTGATATTTACTTTAGAAGGCTGCAAATACAAAAGAGGCATTACATTTGTATTTAAATTTTATTTGAAAAGCCATTGATATTTTTTAATTATTATTATTATTATTATTTGAAGCATGATTTTACATGTCACTATAAAGTTATATAAGTCTTGCTTGTTCAATATTTAATGCAAAACTTGTTTGGGTCCTTATTAAAAGGTTCATTTGTTCAACCTTGGCCCGTGGCTTTGTTCAGTTTTAGATTTTGGCCCACTCTGTGTTTGAGTTTGACACCCCTGAGTTACAGGGCCAAACAAATGATGGCAAATTTGGCCCCCAGGTTCTACCTTGGGCACCTCTGCTCTCGACAATACTCCGCTAGAAAATGTGTGGCAGCCAGTGCAGCCAACCTGGCACTCGAACACGGGTCTTTTATTAAAATGCCTTTTTCTGTATTTTTTGTTGCTCTTTTTTGTAGCTATTAAAACCCCCTCAACATAAACATGGTCTGTCCATGTCTTTGGAAGTGGTGAATGACAGAGGATCATCATTATTTTCTCCTCATCTGTAATATTGCATCAAATTTGGCACTTGTCAACAAGTTCTAATTCAACAGCATGAGAAAGTACCTTTGGACTTTTGGCATAAAACACCTTCTTGTGTTTTACAGATCATGTAATTGTGGTTTCTTTGATCAAAAATGTGCATAGATTATGTTTTACAGATCATTTCAAGCCGCTTTATGACCATCTCTTCAGGATTTTTACATGCGTCTTATCCCCTGTCAGCCAGGTTGTAGATTTTGCCACTTTGCCATTTTTCATCTTTATGTTTAATTGCATTTAAGATAATAAAAGCTTTCAAATAAGATATGAAAGTAAATCCTCTGGGACGCTTGCTACTATATTGGATCCGCTTTGGACTTGATTCTCATAGCAACGTTAGATCCACTGTGGATTGGACTTTCACAATATCATGTTAGATCCGCTCGATAGCCATTGCTTTCGGTCTCCTGAGGGTGCTCTCCAAGGTTTCTCATAGTCATCATTGTCGACGTCCCACTGGGGTGAGTTTTTCCTTGCCCTTATGTGGGCCCTACCGAGGATGTCGCTGTGGTTTGTGCAGCCCTTTGAGACACTTGTGATATAGGGCTATATAAATAAACATGGATTGATTGATTGATTGATTGATTGTGCTTAGCTTTCTATTAACAAATATGACAAAGTTGGCTTTTCTGTATTGCTTTAAATCAATACAGGGGGGCCACATGGCAGTTTTGGCTGCCCTCAGAGGGCCACACGTAACACTCAATAATATATACGGTACATTTTAAATTGCTTAATTACACAATTATTTATGTTACTTATTTTTACGTACGCTGTAAGAAAAATATGTCGATTTAAGCGTAAAGTTTAGTTGCCGCTATTTTACCTTTTTTTTTTTTTTTTAACAATGTAAACTGTAAATGTATATTTTACTGTAAAGTCCACCGTCGTTTTTAAGGTGTATTACTGTAAATGGCAAAAAAATGTTACACATTTTCTTGTTTCGTGTTTTTACGGTAAAATTCTGGCAACTGAGCGACCATTTTTTTTTTACCGTAAAAATATTGTTACATCAAACAATTTCAATCAATCAATCAATCAATCAATCAATCAATGTTTATTTATACAGCCCTAAATCACAAGTGTCTCAAAGGGTAGCTCAAGCCATTTTGATGGATAAGTTGCTTCAAAACCATGAGTTGAGCAGATATTTAATTACTTATTTTGATGTTTGGAATGTGCGATAATATAATATTTGTTGCAATGTTAAATGAAGTTTAAAAGATGAAATTGCATTTTTTTTTTGTCAAAATAGCCCCTGAGAAGGGGGGTCCTCTCCAAGGTTTCTCATAGTCATCATTGTCACTGTCACCAACGTCTCACTGGGGACTTGAAACATGTGCTTTAAATGGAAATTCTGGTAAAAATGTAATTCTAAAGTACAAATCCTCATCTGCACATATTTCTGCAAAGGTAATACTTTTAAGCACTAAATGATTGGTTTGTTGCCCTTTTAAGACACACAGAAGCCCCGTGTTTGCTTTATTGTTCCTGTTGATGCCGCAGACACCGAGAGAGAAATGGAGCAGAAATCAGAAAACAAACTTGGTTCAGGAACAAAACAAAAAAAAAGTGTGAAAAGATGTGTTGAGTTCCATGCTGGACAAATTGCTACCACATTGTCCAGTTGGAGTTATTCCCTGAAGCTGACTGCAATGTGTATGCTGCACAGCCATGTGTGTGTGTGTGTGTGTGTGTGGTGCTTTTGCTCTTGTGTAATCATCGTGCAGCACCAATTGTGCATACAAAGTTATGACATCACCTGGCAGGCGAACACTACAATTTCACTGTACAGCTTCAATTATTAGGTAACAGTGTCAAATATTCTTTGAAAAATAATATTGTGTGGGTCTAGTGTTTGATTACCTCTCAAATGGCTGAATTAATGAAGTAATCAACTTGCAGCAAAAAGTTTATGGATTGAATGTACTGTATGTGTTTCAATCTACAGGCAAGTTTGCTGTTAGTGTAAACTTTGCATGCATGGCTGCAGCACCACCTAGAGGCCAAATGGATGAAAAGCTTGTGTCCACAGAAATACTAGCAGCATTCTGCAAAGTGGCCAATAGATGTCATATTGGACGTTTCAAATAACATTCTCAAACATCTGCTCCTAAAAGAATCACTTTTAGGTTAAGTACACAACAATTGTTTAAAGTGGCTGCACTGCACCTTTGTGGTTGTTTATTATTTTAGTGAACACAACTGTACAATTCAACAAAGTACTTTATCTCATTGCAACTCACAGCGCATCCTGGAAGTATTCACAGCGTTCCAAGTTTTCCACATTTTATTATGTTACAGCCTTATTCCCAAATGGAATTAATCCATTTTTGTCCTCAAAATTCTACACACAATACCCCATAATGACAATGTGAAAACAATATTTTTTTTTGAGGGGGGTGATTTTGCAATAAGTAAATAAATAACACACACACATTTATTTTTTTTGCTTGTTTGTTTTATGTACTGTATGTGATTGCATGTCAACTTGGACGTTGGAGTCTGCAATAAAGCTTGATATATATATATATATATATATATATATTATATATATATATATATATATATATATATATATATATATATATATATATATATATATATATATATATATATATATAATATATATATATATATATATATATATATATATATATACACACACACACATATATAGGGACGGCGTGGCGCAGTGGAAGAGTGGCCGTGCGCAACCCGAGGGTCACTGGTTCAAATCCCACCTAGTACCATCCTCGTCACGTCCGTTGTGTCCTGAGCAAGACACTTCACCTTTGCTCCTGATGGGTGCTGGTTGGCGCCTTGCATGGCAGCTCCCTCCATCAGTGTGTGAATGTGTGTGTGAATGTGGAAGTAGTGTCAAAGCGCTTTGAGTACCTTGAAGGTAGAAAAGCGCTATACAAGTACAACCCATTTATTTATTTATCATTTATATATACATATATATATATATATATATACATATTTATATATATATGTTTTTATACATGTTTATATATATGTTTATATGTTTATATACATATATATATATATATATATATATATATATATATATATATATATATATATATATATATATATATATTGCATTGTCATGGTATTGCTGTGTAGTGGTTTGTTGGATTGATAAAACATTTTTTTTTTAATAAAAAATGAGAATCGATTCTGAATCGCACAACGTATTTTTCCCACACCCCTAATATATACATATATATATATATATATATATATATATATATATATATATATATATATATATATATATATATATATATATATATATATATATAACAAGCTTTATTGCATAGATACATATATACATATACATACATATTTACATATATATGTACTATGTATGTCTACATAGGTAGAAAAGTGCTATACAAGTATAACCCATATATATATATGTATATATATATATATATATATATTATATATATACAGTCCTGGGTTCAAATCCAGGCTCGGGATCTTTCTGTGTGGAGTTTGCATGTTCTCCCCGTGAATGCGTGGGTTCCCTCCGGGTACTCCGGCTTCCTCCCACCTCCAAAGACATGCACCTGGGGATAGGTTGATTGGCAACACTAAATTGGCCCTAGTGTGTGAATGTGAGTGTGAATGTTGTCTGTCTATCTGTGTGGGCCCTGCGATGAGGTGGCGACTTGTCCAGGGTGTACCCTGCCTTCTGCCCGATTGTAGCTGAGATAGGCGCCAGCGCCCCCCGCGACCCCGAAAGGGAATAAGCGGTAGGAAATGGATGGATGGATGGATGGATACATATATATACATACATATATATATACATATATATATATATATATATATATATCAAGCTTTATTGCAGACTCCAATATATATGTGTATATATATATATATATATATATATCAAGAAGATATATTATATCAATCAAGCAATATATTATAGCAGACTCCCACATCCAAGTAGACATACAATCACATACAGTACATAAAACAAACAAACAAAATAAATACAGTATAAAAGGCATTATCACATATTAAAACAATGTTTATGCATATTCAGTAAAAGACATCAAATAAAAGCAGCAATTAAAAAAAAAAAAACTTTAAAAAAGCGTCGACACATTCTAAAAAATGCACAAATATTAGTGTTTCCATATAAACGATTGGTAGCTAACAGAACTACATCTAGGATTGGTGATCTGTAAATGAAGATGACTCTCTTTCATAATGATTGTGAACCATGGACAACATTCCAAAACAGGTGCAGTTCCCCTTTAAGCCTGCAACTGGTCATGACTCCACATGCAACAAAGTATCTTTGACTTGACGTCAGTCGCTACCAGGTAGACAGGTGTCTAACTCATTTCAGCTACCAGGTAGACGGGTGTCAAACTCATTTCAGCTACCAGGTAGACGGGTGTCTAACTCATTTCAGCTACCTGGTAGACGGGTGTCTAACTCATTTCAGCTACCTGGTAGACGGGTGTCAAACTCATTTCAGCTACCTGGTAGACGGGTGTCAAACTCATTTCAGCTACCAGGTAGACGGGTGTCAAACTCATTTCAGCTACCTGGTAGACGGGTGTCAAACTCATTTCAGCTACCTGGTAGACGGGTGTCAAACTCATTTCAGCTACCAGGTAGACGGGTGTCAAACTCATTTCAGCTACCAGGTAGACGGGTGTCAAACTCATTTCAGCTACCTGGTAGACGGGTGTCAAACTCATTTCAGCTACCTGGTAGACGGGTGTCAAACTCATTTCAGCTACCAGGTAGACGGGTGTCAAACTCATTTCAGCTACCAGGTAGACGGGTGTCAAACTCATTTCAGCTACCAGGTAGACGGGTGTCAAACTCATTTCAGCTACCTGGTAGACGGGTGTCTAACTCATTTCAGCTACCTGGTAGACGGGTGTCTAACTCATTTCAGCTACCTGGTAGACGGGTGTCAAACTCATTTCAGCTACCAGGTAGACGGGTGTCAAACTCATTTCAGCTACCAGGTAGACGGGTGTCAAACTCATTTCAGCTACCTGGTAGACGGGTGTCAAACTCATTTCAGCTACCTGGTAGACGGGTGTCAAACTCATTTCAGCTACCAGGTAGACGGGTGTCAAACTCATTTCAGCTACCAGGTAGACGGGTGTCAAACTCATTTCAGCTACCAGGTAGACGGGTGTCAAACTCATTTCAGCTACCAGGTAGACGGGTGTCTAACTCATTTCAGCTACCTGGTAGACGGGTGTCAAACTCATTTCAGCTACCTGGTAGACGGGTGTCAAACTCATTTCAGCTACCAGGTAGACGGGTGTCAAACTCATTTCAGCTACCAGGTAGACGGGTGTCAAACTCATTTCAGCTACCTGGTAGACGGGTGTCAAACTCATTTCAGCTACCTGGTAGACGGGTGTCTAACTCATTTCAGCTACCTGGTAGACGGGTGTCAAACTCATTTCAGCTACCAGGTAGACGGGTGTCAAACTCATTTCAGCTACCTGGTAGACGGGTGTCAAACTCATTTCAGCTACCTGGTAGACGGGTGTCAAACTCATTTCAGCTACCAGGTAGACGGGTGTCAAACTCATTTCAGCTACCTGGTAGACGGGTGTCAAACTCATTTCAGCTACCAGGTAGACGGGTGTCAAACTCATTTCAGCTACCAGGTAGACGGGTGTCAAACTCATTTCAGCTACCAGGTAGACGGGTGTCAAACTCATTTCAGCTACCTGGTAGACGGGTGTCAAACTCATTTCAGCTACCTGGTAGACGGGTGTCAAACTCATTTCAGCTACCTGGTAGACGGGTGTCAAACTCATTTCAGCTACCAGGTAGACGGGTGTCAAACTCATTTCAGCTACCTGGTAGACAGGTGTCTAACTCATTTCAGCTACCTGGTAGACGGGTGTCTAACTCATTTCAGCTACCTGGTAGACGGGTGTCTAACTCATTTCAGCTACCAGGTAGACGGGTGTCAAACTCATTTCAGCTACCTGGTAGACGGGTGTCTAACTCATTTCAGCTACCAGGTAGACGGGTGTCAAACTCATTTCAGCTACCAGGTAGACGGGTGTCAAACTCATTTCAGCTACCAGGTAGACGGGTGTCAAACTCATTTCAGCTACCTGGTAGACGGGTGTCAAACTCATTTCAGCTACCTGGTAGACGGGTGTCAAACTCATTTCAGCTACCTGGTAGACGGGTGTCAAACTCATTTCAGCTACCTGGTAGACGGGTGTCAAACTCATTTCAGCTACCAGGTAGACGGGTGTCAAACTCATTTCAGCTACCTGGTAGACAGGTGTCTAACTCATTTCAGCTACCTGGTAGACGGGTGTCTAACTCATTTCAGCTACCTGGTAGACGGGTGTCTAACTCATTTCAGCTACCAGGTAGACGGGTGTCAAACTCATTTCAGCTACCTGGTAGACGGGTGTCTAACTCATTTCAGCTACCAGGTAGACGGGTGTCAAACTCATTTCAGCTACCAGGTAGACGGGTGTCAAACTCATTTCAGCTACCTGGTAGACAGGTGTCTAACTCATTTCAGCTACCTGGTAGACGGGTGTCTAACTCATTTCAGCTACCTGGTAGACGGGTGTCTAACTCATTTCAGCTACCAGGTAGACGGGTGTCAAACTCATTTCAGCTACCTGGTAGACGGGTGTCAAACTCATTTCAGCTCAGGGGCCACATGGAGGATAATCTGTGCACCCGCGTGCCGTACTATTCAAATCATAAAACTAAAAAATGAAGACAACTTCAGATAGTTTTCTTTGTCTTACTTTAGCCAAAAATAGAACAAACACATTCTGAAAATATTACAATAAAAATATAGAAAAAGATACCGGCAGTAGTAAAGTTTAGATCTATGAAGGAAAGAAGAAAGTGAATGAATTTTTATAACTGGTTAAATTTGCGTATGGATAAAAAATTGTTTTTCTTTTGTAATATTTTTGATGAATGAAGTAACAGTTATGACAACCCTTTTCCAAAACACAATATAGAATGTGAGATATAACAGAATAATGCATACATTTATCCTTTGTTTTCAAAACGGTCACCAAAAAGTGGGATCCCACAAATTTACTGTGGGACCCCATTTTCTGACTTAATGAGGTCCCTGGGGCCTGCAGGCCAGTTCTTCTACTAATCAAATATCATCCCGGGGGCCGTGGATAATGTATTCGCGGGCCGGATCTTTTCAACTTATATTCAATTGAAGAGACTGCAAAGACCAAATATTTACTGCTCTAACTGAAAAACTTATTGTTTTGTCTTTATTTTACAATTTAAGGGGAGCAACTTGGCACAGGGGCATTTTTACCACTGTGCTACATGGCCTTTCCTTTTAAACAACACTCCGTAAACATTTGGGAACTGAGGAGACAATTTTTTAAGCTTTTCAGGTGGAATTCTTTCCCATTCTTGGTTGATGTACAGCTTAAGTTGTTCAACAGTTTGGAGTCTCCATTGTGGTGTTTTAGGTTTAATAATGCGCCACACATATTAAGTGGGAGACAGGTCTGGACTACAGGCAGACCAGTCTAGTACCCGCGCTCTTTTACTATGAAGCCTCGCTGTTGTAACACGTGGCTTGGCATTGTCTTGCTGAAATAAGCAGGGGCGTCCATGATAACGTTGCTTGGATGGCAACATATGCTGTTCCAAAACCTGTATGTACCTTTCAGCATTAATGGTGCCTTCACAGATGGGTAAGTTACCCATCTGTGAAGGCACCATTAATGGTATGTGTGATGGTATGTAATGCCATACCATCACACATGCTGGCTTTTGAACTCTTGAACATTTTTATACTTTGCATCAGTCAATCTTAGATGAGCTCAGGCCCAATGAAGCTGGCAGCATTTATGGGTGTTGTTGATAAATGGCTTTCGCTTTGCATCGTAGTTTAAACATGCACTTGCAGACGTAGCGACAAACTGTAGTTACTGACAGAGGTTTTCTGAAGTGTTCCTGAGCCCATGTGGTGACATCCTTTACACACTGATGTTGTTTTTTGATGCAGTACCGCCTGACGGATTGAAGGTCACGGGAATTCAATGTTGATTTTCAGCCTTGTTGTTTACGTGCAGTGATTTCTCTCACCTTTTGAAAATTCCTTGCGCCAACACTGATGGAGTATTTGTGCGTGCAAAACAGCAGGAGGGGGCTCAAATATCATCGCAGGGTGGTAGTACAAACAGACTTTGGTCAGTACCAATAAATGTACCGAATTTGGTACTCATACTGTTATGATCCGATGCCCGGATCATACCATGTTGTTGCTTTGTTCCTTTTTTATATCACATTTTGTAGTTTGACCTCCTTATTTCCTGTGTATAGTCTGTTACCATGGATGCTCATTAGTTTTCACCTGCCCCTTGTTTTCCACGCACACCTGTTCACCTTGATGACTACCTTATTTAAGCCTGCCCCTTTTGTTAATTCGCCCTCGGTTCCTTATTGGCTTACATGCAACAAGTGACAACAGCTATTCATTGTTTTCCTCTCGCTAGCTTTCACGCTACGCCTAGTTTTTCCCTAGCTCTTATGCTAGTAGCTTTTGTTTTGCTTTTTTGTGCCTCTGTGCCAAGTGTAGTGTTTCTGTTCGTTTCCCTAGCTCCCATGCTAGCGCCATTTGTTTGCCTTTTCTGCCTAGCACCAGTGTTTTTGTTCTAGCCTATTTTATTAGTTAAATACATCTTTATTTTCTTACCATTCGCTGTGTTCTTGCCCGACGCATCCACGGAAGAAGAAAATCCGGCATCGCTATGCCCACCAAGTCTCACACATACCTTACAAAAGTTGTCCAAAAAAATGTAATAATAATTAGGTAACACGACTGTCACCAATTTGGTGGAATGGCCCTTTGTTAACTCACTGTAACTTTAGACATCAGCTCATAATGACTGCTGATGATCCTCACCTTCCTGTCGCTGACAAGCGAGACACATGGCACCCCACAGAAACCTGCACGGGAAAAGAAACGTGTTGCCCGGGGATACAATTATGGGATGGAGGATCTTTGAGTGTCCAGACCGAGACATCTGACATGACAGAATGACGAAATTCCGACTGAGCTGCAGCGCTACAATACTACAGGCATTAACTGCTTCCATCTGTCTGCAATGGGTGAGTCACACACACACACACACACACACACACACACACACACACACACACACACACACACATACACACACACACACACACACACACACACACACACACACACACACACACACACTTGTATTTGTTACCTTCTAGAGACCTCCGAAAAATGCCTACCTCTTAAGGACCACCCTTTCTAGATATATGAATATTTGTATTTACAACCTTAATAAAATATACAAACTATGCAAACATAAAAATGCTTCTTGTGAAAAATGAGTTGGAATTTCGTAAGAAAACGGTCACAATTTCACAAGAAAAACTTAAATTTTTGGCAGTATTATAATAAAGGTTTTTAATTTTACTCAACACAAGTCAACATTTTACAAAAAAAA
>NC_084630.1:45808882-45821382 GCF_033978795.1 Nerophis ophidion | reverse complement strand
AAATCGTTACAGGATCATACATTGGTCATATTCAAAGTCCTCATGTCTCCAGGGACATATTTTCTGAGTTTATAAACATAATATACATTTAAAAATAAATGAAAGACGATGTTGTGATGCCAAAAAATATTGACGTAATCATAGTTGTATCGACTAGATACGCTCCTGTACTTGGTATCATACAGTGGATGTCAGGTGTGGATCCACCAATGGCGTTTGTTTACATTTTGACACCGGTGAGCTACGGTGTGTAGTGAAGCATGTTTAGCTATTCCTCGTCCTGCAGGGATGATACTATTTGTCGCCATGGAGACCAAGATTACTGATTTAGAAGTAGCTAAAAAACTGACAAAGGGGGCTGGACTTTAGCCGCTAGCTAGCTAATAGCTAACCATGTCTTAAAGCACCTCTTCCTAAAGGCGTTTCAGTGTTATAACTTCACCTTTATCGTTAGTTTTTAGGCCAAAATTGTCCCTTTTCTGTCTACACACTGTGTTTCCTTGTAAGTACTCTGTGATGGTGCGCTGCCGAACATGCTCGTCTGCTCGTAAACCCAGCATGATGTGATGGCGCGCCGTCATGCAGGTTGGCACCCTGTACTTTTCAAACAGAGTTTAGTACCCTTTTTCATTCATTAGTACTGTGACACTATACTAGTACCAGTATACCGTACAACCCGAGTACACACTACTATCTTGTTGTTTGCACACGCTGTTTGGATCTTAATAAATGAGGCCCTTTTTTGGTTCTTGTTTCAACCGTCCTCATAATGTCCTACACTAGCAAATGGAGTTGTGGCTTTGGCTGCAATATTTATTTTCAGTGTAAAGATAGCCTACAGTCTGCTGACCTACAATTGAAACAGGATACAAAAAGGATAATTACCTTCCCCCCGAATCTCAGTGCAAAACTGCCTAAAATAGTCTGGTACTTTATGTCTGATGTTCACATCCTTTTTGCCTTAAGCCAAGCACTTTTTACACAAACACAAGTCTGATTTACTTTGTTGTTACGCACATTCCTTAAAGCTGGATGGCCTCAAAATGACATAAACACACACACACACACACACACACACACACACACACACACACACACACACACACACACACACACACACACACACACACACACACACACACACACACACACACACACACACACACACACATTCTTGTATTGTTACCTTCTTTAGACCTCTGAAAAATGCCTACCTCTTTAGGACCAGCCTTTCTAGATGTATAACAATTTGTATTTACAACATTAATAATATTTACATACTATGCACATATAAAAAAGCTTGTTGTAAAAAAAAGTTGGAATTTCACAAGAAAAACGTTTTGCAGAATTACAATTAAAGTCATAATTTTACTCAACGCAAGTCAACATATTTTAATTTGTGCTATATCATGATAAACGCTGCAATTTTACTCAATATCGGTCGCAATTTTACAAGAAAAGCTTAACATTTTGGTCATTTTATAAAAACAGTCATAATTTTACTAGACTCGAGTCACAATTTTATAAGAAAACTTTAAAATGTTGTCAACATTAAACTAATAATCGGGATTTTACTCGGCAAAATTATGACAAAAGTCATAATTTTACTCCAAAAATGTCACTATTTTACAAGAACAACAAAAAAATTGGCAAGATTGTGATAAAAGTCAGAATTTTATATGAAAAATGTCATTTTACGAGAAAATATTGCAATATTACAGAAACAGAAAGAATATGAGAAATTGTTCCCAATTTTATGAAAAAAAAAGTCGACACTGTCAGGCTTGCCACTGACAGTTTGTTTGTGTTTTAGTTTCTCCTCTGTGTCTTTAGTATTTCCTGTCTTTAGTTCCTGTCAGCACTCTTATTTTGGTTCAGCTTCCTATTTGTCTCCCTGAGTGCTTTGTTTCCCCTCAGCTGCGGCTGATTGGCACTTCTCCACACCTGATGTCAATCAGCCAGCTCATATTTGAACTCCTTTGTTCCTCCAGTCACTCTTGTGTCGTTGCTACCTGTCGTGATTTGTTGATGTCATCATTACAGCTACCACCTGTCGTGCTACTATTTGTCCTTGTCGTCGTAGCGGTAAGTTGTTCCTGTTAGCTATTTGTAGTTAGTTTTCTCCTAGCTTTTTGGTTCCGTGTTTTCTTGTTAGCAATTAGCTGTTTCCAGTTTTTCTGTTTCTTGCTAGATACCTGTTAGCTTCCACACTAGGCCTTTTGTTTGTTATCCTCCCACGTGCGCGCTTTTCGTTTGAACCATTTGTTTGGTTTTGTTCTAGTTGTTTATATCAAAACCATGTTTTCTCACTCCATGCCTGCCTCCTTTTCTGCGTCTTGGGTTTTGTCATCAACAAACTCTGACAGACACATTGTGAGAAAAAGACTGCTTTCAGTTATTTTTTTGAATTTTTTGTTTATAATTGGTTTTAAGTTATAACAGTATGTCTCCATATACATCAATCAATGTTTATTTATATAGCCCCAAATCACAAATGTCTCAAAGGACTGCACAAACCATTACGACTACAAC
This sequence comes from Nerophis ophidion, assembly GCF_033978795.1. NCBI lineage: Eukaryota > Metazoa > Chordata > Actinopteri > Syngnathiformes > Syngnathidae > Nerophis > Nerophis ophidion. Next base: position 45,818,850 of record NC_084630.1, on the reverse strand, counting down.
ATCCGCGGAAGAACCCACAAAAGGGCAAGAAAAACTCACACCCAGTGGGCAGGGAGAATTCACATCCAGTGGGACGCCAGTGACAATGCTGACTATGAGAAACCTTGGAGAGGACCTCAAATGTGGGAACCCCCCCCCCCCCTATGGGACTGAAAGCAATGGATGTCGAGCGGGTCTATACATATTTATTTATTAATTTTGACCAAAGGTAGGGCATTTCAATTCCCTACACACACTTGTTATTTCATATGTTGGCCAGAGGGGGAGAGCTTTTAAAAGCGACACACAGTCAATTAGAAAAATCCCTCCTTTTTGGGGCCACCCTAATTTTGATATATTTCACCACCAGGGGTGCAAAAAAGACATTCTCTATTAAATGCAACAATTTTTCCATATTGGGACCAGGATTTATGTCCTAACTTGTTATGGACGCTACTTTTCCTTGTTGTTGTCTCAAGAAGGGTAGAAATACAAGAGCACACACACACACACACACACACACACACACACACACACACACACACACACACACACACACACACACACACACACACACACACACCCAAAAGCAGAGTAAAGTGAGGCCAAAAATGATTTAGTCAGAGCTCCAGCGATGACTAAATCCTGCAAGTCCTGCCTCTGTTTCTCGAGTCCTTGTCTCTGGCAGACTGCTGACTCATGCTATCTATTCCTCTCTCTGCACTGTTCGGGCTTTCTTAAAGCATTTTCCCTACATTTCCTCCTCCACTCTACACACACACACACACACACACACACACACACACACACACACACACACCCTCCCTCGAGCTTTTTGTAGGATTTTTAAATAATTCAGTGACATTTTCACAAAGTGACCCCTGCGTGGGTGGTTTGTACGTGTGCATGAATTTGCATCAGCAATCTCATTGTAAGTGCGGGTAATGTTGACTAAATGTGTGTGTGTGGGTGTGTGTGTGTGTGTTGGCCTGAGTGCGTGCTGAGCTTTCTAAGAAAACACAATTCTAGTACCTATTGAGCTGGGGTCCACGTGTATTTCCAAGGGTTTGACTAGTAATAATTTCTGCGTTAACATACGTGACGTTTTGGTCGACCTTTGGAACTGGTAGTTTGGCTCTAGTAAGGGGGCGGGGCTTGCTAGGGAAATCAAAACACATCCGGCACAATTGGGATTGAGATAACAAGCATGGGTTTTGTTTTTGGCATGGCTATTTTAGTTGAAATGATCACGATGTGGACTATTTTCTTTTCGTTCCAAAAGATCCAAAATCCCCCTCACCCCAACAGACGTAGGAAGACCAAAGCAATTGTCCTCTTCAGAAATAATGTTAACCTAATTAAACTGTTAGATATGAACATCAAATATATTTCATGATCTAAGAGTGTCATGATCTGTGGTCTGGATTATGTTTTTTATTTTCAATGCAAGATTCCTTCGTTTCCTGTTTTTTTGTGCACCCTCGTTTGTTTTGGTTACCATGGTTACTTATTATTGCCACCTGCTTCTGATTAGTGTTCGACCGCTCACCTGCTGCCTGAGCACTAATCAGAGGCATTATTTAAACCTGCCTTGCCCTCCAGTGAGTGCTGGAGTATTGTTTGATGTTTGCTGTGGACTGACTGCCTTTTTTCTGGAAGCTGAGAACTATTCTCTGGATCCCGACTCCAGTCCCTGTTTGCTGTTTCCTGGTTTCTGGTTTGTGTTTTCCTTGCCTTACTTTTTGAACATTAAAACCATGTTGTCATTTTCCAAACCTGTGGTCTCTGTGACATTGTGTTGGTGACAAACCTCAAGATGCAGAGATGACAGGCTTGGGAAATGAAACAGAATACAATGACTCACAAATCCTTTTCAACTATTTGAATAGACTGCAAAGACAAGATATTTAACGTTTGAACTGGTAAACTTTGTGATTTTTTTTTGCAAATATTACCTCATTTGGAATTTGGTGCCTGCGACGTGTTTCAAAAAAGTTGGCACTAGTGGCAAAAAAGACTGAGAAAATTGAGGCATGCTCATCAAACACTTATTTGGAACATCTCACAGGTGAACATGTTACGGCTAACGGCCTGGTCACTGGAGTTATGCCTTCAGTTTCCTGTCAATGGCACCGCAACTTTTTGATTAACCACAAGCTGATGTCTGTGAGCCACCTGCAGTGGGCAGTGTTGATGTACAAAGGGTTGAGCACCCTGATTTCACACCTGTGCTCCCGTACTGCAATGTTCTCATCATCTTATTCCTTTTTGACTTTTCACCAACTCTCTTTGCAAGTGGGAGGAAGCCAGGCATACCCGGAGGGTATTGACTGGTGACACTAAGTCGGCTCTGGTGTGTGAATGTGAGTGTGAGTGTGTTGTCTGTCTATATATGTTGGTCCTGTGATGAGGTGGCGACTTGTCCAGGGTGTACCCTGCCTACCGCCCGAATGCAGCTGTGATAGGCTTCAGCACCCCCTGGGACCCCAGAAGGGACAAGTGGTAGAAAATGGACGGATGGGGATATCTGGCTTAAGGTAGACATAGCCTATGTCGGTGGTTCTCAAATGGGGGTACATGAAGGTATGCCAAGGGGTATGTGAGATTTTTTTTTAAATATTCAACAAATAGCATCAATTTAAAAATCCTTTATAAATTGAATAATACTTCAACAAAATATGAATGTAAGTTCATAAACTGTGAAAATAAATACAACAATACAATATTCAGTGTTGACAGCTAGATTTTTTGTGGTCATGTTCCATAAATATTGATGTTATAGATTGTTGTTTTTTTTGTGAAGAAATGTTTAGAATGAAGTTGATGGATCTCTATTACAATCCCCAAAGAGGGCCCTTTAAGTGGATGATTAGATAGATAGATAGATAGATAGATAAATAGATAGAACTTTATTGATTCCTTCAGGAAAATTAAAATTCCAGCAGCAGTGTACAGAGTTGAGATCAATTTAAAAAAAGTAAAAAGTAAATAATGGGGGTTTAAATGGAAACAAAATAGAAAAAATATTACTATAAGAATAAAAAGTAAAAAGCAACAATGGGAATAAAAATATAACATTACTTCTATGTGTAGAAATCTTTATTTATAATTGAATCACTTGTTTATTTTTCCACAACTTTTTAGTTATTTTTATATCTTTTTTTCCAAATAGTTGAAGAAAGACCACCACAAATGAGCAATATTTTGCACTGTTATACAATTTAATAAATCAGAAACTGATGGCATAGTGCTGTATTTTACTTCTTTATCTCTTTTTTTTTTCAACCAAAAATGCTTTCCTCTGATTAGGGGGTACTTGAATTAAAAAAAAAATGTTAACAGTTTCTAATATCACAAACTCCCAAAAGCAGTGAAGTTGTCACGTTGTGTAAATGGTAAATAAAAAGGGAATACAATGACAGGGAAAGGTCCTGCCTTTGTACGAATGTGCATTTTTGTGTGTATGAATGGGTATTTGGGGCCAAATCGGTATTTTTTGTTATCTTTTTTCTAAATTGTTCAACATCCTTTTGACCGGCTCTGAAAACACTTTCTAATATTTACAAACCCCAAAAGTAGTGAAGTTGTCACGCTGTGTAAATGGTAAATAAGAATAAAATACAATGATTTGCAAATCATTTTCAACTTATATTCTTTGATTGATTGATTGATTGATACTTTTATTAGTAGATTGCACAGTACAGTACATATTCCGTACAATTGACCACTAAATGGTAACACCCCAATAAGTTTTACAACTTGTTTAAGTCGGGGTCCACGTTAATCAATTCATGGTAAATGAATAGACTGCAAAGATAAGATATTTAATGTTTGCACTGGAAAACGTTGTTTTTTGCAAATATTAGCTCATTTGGAATTTGATGGCTGCATTGTGTTTCAAAAAAGCTGGCACAAGTGGCAAGGAATGCTCATCAAACACTTATTTGGAACATCCCACAGGTGAACGGGCTAATTGGGAACAGGTGGAGGCCATGATTGGGTATAAAAACAGCTTCCATGAAATGCTCAGTCGTTCACAAAGAAGGACGGGGCGAGGGTCACCACTTTGTCGACAAATGCCTGAGCAAATTGTTTAAGAACAACATTTCTCAAACAATTCTTGCAAGGAATTTAGGGATTTCACCATCGACGCTCCGTAATATCATCAAAAGGTTCAGAAAATCTGGAGAAATCACTGCACCTCAGTGATGATATATAACGGACCTTCGATCCCTCAGGCCAGTGGTCCCCAACCATCGGGACGCAGAATAATTTTTTATACATTTTCAAAAATTTTATTTTATTATTATTATTATTATTTTTATTTTATTAAATCAACGTAAAAAACATAAGATACACTTAAAATTAGTGCACCAACCCCAAAACCTCCCTTTTTCATGACAAAAACCTCCTTTTTTCATGACAAAAATCCCCCAATCAGTCACCCCCAACCACCCAACCCCCGCCGCCAGGCCGCGGGACAAATTATCAAGCGTTGACTGGTCCGCAGCTACAAAAAGGTTGGGGACCACTGCCTCAGGCGGTACTGCATCAACAAGCTACATCAGTGTGTAAATGGTATCACCACATGGGCACTTCAGAAAACCACTGTCAGTAACTAAAGTTAGTAACTACATCTTTTTGGACGGCGTGGCACAGTGGGGGAGAGTGGCCGTGCGCAACCCGAGGGTCCCAGGTTCAATCCCACCTAGTACCAACATCGTCACGTCAGTTGTGTCCTGAGCAAGACACTTCACCCTTGCTCCTGATGGGTGCTGGTTAGCGCCTTGCATGGCAGCTCCCTCCATCAGTGTGTGAATGTGTGTGTGAATGGGTAAATGTGGAAGTAGTGTCAAAGCGCTTTGAGTACCTTGAAGGTAGAAAAGCGCTATAGAAGTACAACCCATTTATCATTTATTTATTTATTTAACAGGGGGTAGATATCTGAAAAAAGGCTGCGAACCACTGGCCTATGTCTTTCAGCTAGTCTGGGAACACCTCGGGATCCCCCGGGAAGAGCTGGAGAAGGTAGCTGAGAAAAGGGAAATCTGTGTTTCTCTGCTTAGGCTGCTGCCCCCGCGACCTGACTTCCGATAAGCGGATGAAGATGGATGGATGCTATTTAAAAAAACCTTGGACAGATAAGTCTCATCTGGCTTTTCTCTTCTTATGCAGAATCCTAAAAATTGCACATATCTAAGCTCGGGTCATAAAATGTGTCCACCTGACCAACAAAACTCTATTTTTGTAACAACACCTGCAGCAAACTTCAAGCCCGGTTCCCATGCTATTTTCATCCCGCATTAGTATCACACGGCAGCCATTGGACAGTCAGACTCCTCCACTGGCAGCACGTGACTGGGAGGGGGTTGCGGGAGTGACAGTAAGCGTGGATGAAAACGAGCGTGTGCGCCTGCACGTGTGTGAGTTTGCCGCGCCTGCGCAGAGCGTTTCGCTTCGTCAGACACTCTCCGGCATCGCTCGCCCCACAACGTTGTGTCGCCTCAATGTGCTCGCGTGTCACTCGCTTGGGTCGCCCCACAACGTTGTGTCGCCTTTATGTGCTGGCGTGTCACTCGCTTGGGTCGCTGCTATTAACACTTTGAAGGCCGGAGATGACAAACATCAGCTGCAAGGGTGCAAATAGACAAAGTCGGTGCAAGCACAGACGGACGTGGACTGAAGTGATGCACGTTGTGGTGGCGACCGTGGGAATTGTGGCGTTACGTCATGGGCCGGCATATACATAGAGTCATGCCGCCACGGGCCGTTTGCTGGGCGGACTCCTCGCCCTCCTAACAGCACTTCTTAAGTGCTTGTGCCATCAGCATTGTGTTGCTTGCATAAGCGCAACTCGGAGGAAGCATGTGACCACGAAGAGGGGCCCCACTTAGGGAATGTGGGGAGATTTTTCCGGTCTTTTCCTGTATGTTTATTCTCAGCCACTGAGATAGTTGTTCCTTCAATCATTAAAGGGGAACATTATCACCAAACCTATGTACAGTAAGCATAAATATATACCTTGATGTTGCAGAAAAAAGACCATATATTTTTTTAACCGATTCCCAAACTCTACAAGGGTGAATTTGGCGATTTAAACGCCTTTCTATTGTTCGCCTGTCGGAGCAATGACCTTTCACCCGTGACGTCTCGTCGTGAAGCGACCCGCCATTTTCTCAAACACATGACACACACCAAGTCAAATCAGCTCTGTTATTTTCCGTTTTTTCGACAGTTTTCCGGTACCTTGGAGACATCATGCCTCGTCGGTGTGTTGTCGGAGGGTGTAACAACACCAACAGAGACGGATTCAAGTTGCACCACTGGTCAAAAGATGCGAAAGTCCCTCGTTTGTTCTGCACACTTTACAGACGACAGAGATGGCAAGAATGTGTGGATATCCTCCAACACTCAAAGATACATTCCCAACTATAAAGTCAACGAAATCACAAAGGTGAGTTTTGTTGATGTTATTGTCTTATGTGGAGTGTGCTAATCAGACATTTTTGGTCACGGCATGACTGCAAGCTAATTGATGCTAACATGCTATTTAGGCTAGCTGTATGTACATATTGCATCATTATGCCTCATTTGTAGCTATATTTGCATCCAGCCTTTCCCTCCACCCACATTTAATGCCAAACAAACACATACCAATCGTTGGTTAGAAGGCGATAGCCGAATTCGTCCGCGCTTCCTCCCGTGCTGCTGTCTGTCGTGATATTTATATAGCCCTAAATCACTAGTGTCTCAAAGGTCTGTACAAACCACAACACAAACCACAATAACATCCTCGGTAGAGCCCCAAAAGCTACTGTTTCTTCTTTAATTTCGTTTTCCCTACCTGCCTCCACCACTCCAACCATCCGTTTCAATACATGCGTAATCTGTGGAATCGCTTGCGCCGCTGAAATCCGTGTCTGAATCCGAGCTACTATGCTATACCTTTCTGTGCTATCCGCCATGTTTGTTTCTGGTGGCTTCACGCAGTGACGTCACAGGATAATGGACGGGTGGAAATCAGGCACCTTGAAGCCATTTTTCGGGATATTGCGTGATGGGTAACAATTTTAGAAAACTTCAAAAAATAAAATAAGCCACTGCGAACTGATTTTTATTGGTTTTAACCCTTCAGAAATTGGGATAATGTTCCCCTTTAAGGTGAGGTAGCAGACAAAAAAGCAAAGACAATCTGCCAGCAGCCAGATATGAACTATATGGCGAGAGGAGCTTCATGCAAATGCAACGTATGATATCATAAGGAAAGGAATAACCGCCCACGCGCTCACATGCACTAGCACCCTCAGGCTTGGAGAGGAGGGGGAGGGGGGGGGGGGTGCCATCTTTACACATGACACACACTTTACTAAACAGCTTTTTGAACACCAATCGATGTCGGATGTCCGGGTGTCCTCCTGAGAGGAGCGTCATATGCAGTGGACATCTGGGTTTTGCAAAACAGGGCTGTATGAAAAAAATAAAATATATATATATATATATATATATATATATATATATATATATATATATATATATATATATATATATATATATATATATATATATATATATATATATATATATATATATATATATATATTTATACATATATATGTTTAACTCTGACAAATGAAAGCACATGTCCACTGCAGAGGACGTTGGTTCTGACAGTCAATCAGAGCGAAAAAGGATGAAGTTCAAAGAGTATAGTGGGATTTTGTGTCGCTATGGCGACGAGCGAGTCCCCCGCGTATCACCTGCTGTTTGCTGAACTCAATCTGTCATCCCGGTCACACCAAAGTCGTGACAGAATGTGTAAGTAAATGTGCCGAAACGTATTTAGTGAGTAGCTGTCCTTGCGCTCACATGTCCTCCTGAGAACCAGCGTCCAAGACAGTGGGCGTTTTTGTTTTTTTGTTGGTGTATTTATTTGGTCGAAGTTGCAGAAAGTAGCCCTTTTATGAAAAAGACAAACGTCTACTGCAGTGAACATGTGTAATTGGTCTGCTTCTTCTGACAGACTTACACAAATGAGGTGTGTTATGCAAAACGCAAACGTCTACTGCAGTGGACATTGTCATGTCTGTTGATCTTTGGCCATGTGCTGTTTGTTTTTTGGAGTCCATTAGTTCCTGTTTATTCACTCCATTGTTTTGTTCCCATGCCAACCCATTAGTGTTCACCTGTCCCCATGTCACGCACCTGTTTCCAATCACCACAGTATTATTTAAGCCACAGTTGCCAGGTAGTCAGCCTGGCGACATCACCATCAACTCACCTTCTATCACCCTAGATCACTTTCTACGCACCTTGTAATCCATGCCAATGATCCATGTCCCGTTCTTGTTCCGTTCCAAGGAGGTTTTTTTGTCAAGGCGTGGACTTTGGGTGTTTGTTTTCCCGGAATGCAAAGGAAAGTTGGAGCGGGCAAGGCGTGAAGTAGTGATGGGTTGATGAGGCGTCATGAAGAGTTTCGACACATTGCAAAACTGTATTGATACTGAGTTGATACTGTGTCACTAAATACTGACATCTGCTGGACATTAAACATCCGTACAGGCAACCCATGGACCGACTCAACCGACACTGATTTTATGACCTAGTAAAGGGTTCGGGAACCTTTTTGGCCATATAATTTTTTTTTTTTTTTAACACTGAATACAACTATATGCGTGCATTTTTATTTTTTAGAGTATAATAAGTCTCTTATTCTTTTTAATAACATTGTTATTCTGAGCCTAACCAAAAATAAAATAAAATACTTCTTACCATTAATGCGACTTCTTGAACTGGTGCGGTAGAAACCGGATGGATGGATGAAAATGCATGAGAATGTTTTATATTTTGAACGTTATTTTGGACACTGTGATTACCAGTGGAATTATTCATTACTTATTCTGTTAAGCAATGTCAGCTAAGATTTATCTGAGAGCCAGATGCAGTCATCAAAAGAGCCACATCTGGCTCTAGAGTCATAGATTCCCTACCCGTGACCTAGTACATGCAATAATATAAACCAAGTCATTGTATTTCATTTAGGATTATTTCATATCTTCATTTACATAAAAATATATTTTTATCTTTTTTAGATACAGTCAATAAATAATGTGAACATGTATCATAACATGGAAATCTAAGAGAAGGTGTTGTGAATGAGGACACTTGTGGACTGGGACATTTTTAAATTTTTTTAAATTTTTTACTGTACATGCGCTCTGAATACGCATTGTTGATTGATTGAAACTTTTATTAGTAGATTGCACAGTTAAGTATATAGTCCATACAATTGACCACTAAATGGTAACACCTCCCACCTCCAAAGACATGCACCTGGGGATAGGCCCCTCCCACTTCCAAAGACATGCACCTGGGGATAGGCCCCTCCCACCTCCAAAGACATGCACCTGGGGATAGGCCCCTCCCACTTCCAAAGACATGCACCTGGGGATAGGCCCCTCCCACCTCCAAAGACATGCACCTGGGGATAGGTTGATTGGCAACACTAAATGGTCCCTAGTGTGTGAATGTTGTCTGTCTATCTGTGTTGGCCCTGCGATGAGGGGGTGACTTGTCCAGGGTGTTCCCCGCCTTCCGCCCAAATGCAGCTGAGATAAGCTCCCGCACCCCCTACCACCCTGAAAGGAATAAGCGGTAGAAAATGGATGGAGAATGTGGTGTTTAGTTAAAGTGGGTATATCTTTTGAAAAAAGACACACAGTTAGTAAAATTGTGTGTAAGCAAATGGAAAAAAAAAACTGCATTAGCTCTTTTAGATTTAATCTAGATCAGAAGGCTACTAAACAAAAATATATGTAATATTTCATATCCTACAATTACTGTGTGCAGTGCATTTGACTCATACTTGCAGACCTTGAGACCTCCTATTTCAGGAGGAGGGTGTGGTCGGGGGTGGGGCAGGGGTGTGGTTAAGAGTCAAATATTTAATATACGGTATAAATATATATATATTATATAGTGTGAATGTTGTC
>NC_084630.1:45771382-45806382 GCF_033978795.1 Nerophis ophidion | reverse complement strand
CTTCTCCAACATCCTCCTGGCTTTCATCAACATGCCCGCCACATTTTTCGGGGTGGCCAAGGGCGCCGAGCCCTTCGGGAGCTCGTTCTGTCGGATGGTCAGCTTCGCCGAGACGTTCCTGAGCGCCAACAGCATGCTGAGCATGGCGGCCCTCAGCCTGGACCGGTGGATAGCGGTGATGTTTCCTCTCAGCTACTCCAGCAAGATGCGCTACCGCGACGCTTTCCTGATGGTGGTCTACTCCTGGTTGCAGTCCCTGACCTTTGCGCTGACGCAGCTCCTGATGGACTGGGGCGGCTACAGCCGCACGTACGCCTCGTGCACCGTTCACCTGGCCGCAGAGGGAAGGTCGCAGCTGGCCGCCTACGCCACCTTCACCGTGCTGCTCCACTGCAGCACCTTCGCTTTCTGCCTGGCCGTCCTCTGCTTCTCCTACCTCAAAGTTTTCCGAGTGGCCAAGTCCCACTGCAAGAGGATAGACGTGATCACGGTGCAGACGCTGCTCCTGCTGGTGGACATTCACCCCAGGTGTGGATTGTGCTCATCATGAAGTCATCATGTAAGTCATTAGTGTAAAAGTCTCACCTGTGCATGTTTCTGTCTCGTCAGCGTGAAGGAGAGGTGTTTGGCACAACAGAAGAAGAGGAGGCAGAGGGCCGCCAAAAAGATTTGCGTCTTCATCGGCTCTTTTGTCCTCTGCTTCTCACCTTATGTCATAACAAGGTAATCACCTGCTTTCACTTTCAGTCACGACTGCACTTTTTTCACAGCGTTCCTTTGACAAGCTGCAGTCAGTCAGCTTGCTGCCACTTTTCTTTGTTTTTGTTTGCCCTAATTATAGGGACTTCAATTTAATACTTCCCTCCACAACAAAAGGAACACCCCCACATATTCTTCTTTTAAACGATAACCAAAACAGTTGCTTGAATCGAATGGAAAAATCCGACCATTTACTGGACTTGTGTTAGAACAGTGGTTCTCAACCTTTTTTCAGTGATGTACCCCCTGTGAACATTGTTTTTAATGCAAGTACCCCCTAATCAGAGCAAAGCATTTTTGGTTGAACAAAAGAGATAAAGAAGTAAAATACAGCACTATGTCATCAGTTTCTGATTTATTAGATTGTATAAAAGTGCAACATATTGCTCATTTGTAGTGGTCTGTCTTGAACTATTTGGGAAAAAAAAGATATAAAAATAACTAAAAACTTGTGGAAAACTAAACAAGTGGCGCAGTGGGGAAGTGGACGTGCGCAACCTGAGGGTCCCTGGTTCAATCTCCACCTAGTACCAACCTCGTCACGTCCGTTGTGTCCTGAGCAAGACACTTCACCCTTGCTCCTGATGGGTGCTGGTTAGCGCCTTGCATGGCAGCTCCCTCCATCAGTGTGTGAATGTGTGTGTGAATGTGGAAGTAGTGTCAAAGCGCTTTGAGTACCTTGAAGGTAGAAAAGCGCTATACAAGTACAACCCATTTATCATTTATTTAATTATAAAGATTTCTCCACATAGAAGTAATCATCAACTTAAAGTGCCCTCTTTGGGGATTGTAATAGAGATCCATCTGGATTCATCAACTTACTTCTAAACATTTCTTCACAAAAAAAGAAATCTTTAACATCAATATTTATGGAACATGTCCACAAAAAATCTAGCTGTCAACACTGAATATTGCATTGTTGTATTTCTTTTCACACTTTATGAACTTACATTCATATTTTGTTGAAGTATTATTCAAAGAATATATTTATAAAGGATTTCGGAATTGTTGCTATTTTTAGAATATTTTTGAAAAATCTCACGTACCCCTTGGCATACCTTCAAGTACCCCCAGGGGTATGCGTACCCCCATTTGAGAACCACTGTGTTAGGGTATTGGTTAAGGCGTTAACCCCAGGATGCAGACACGGGAGGCAAGGTTGAATCACAAAAAGCATATACATACATACACTCATGCATATAATCACGTTTCGTCAAACATATTAATCTCTGTAAACATGCCAGGTTTTTGCAAAGCTGCTAATTTGCATCCATAGTCCCTTGTGAATAATTGAAAAATATACATCTCCAAAAATAAGAAGAAACATACATAAATAGATACAATAAAATGGAAGAACTAATACATTACAAAGTCAGAAGGCCACCAACATACAGTACATATACATTCACTGTACAAACATACATACAGTATATACATACTGTACATATGTATACATACACTCATGCATATAATCACGTTTCATCAAACATATATTAAAGTTGTTGCCCTAGTGGAAACTGGCAAACACACGGCACACTGACAAAGCTTAACCTATTGGTACTATAACAATCTACAAGGTTACTGTAGTTGGCTTCTCTTTCTTTCCCACCATTTATCTGCTTTCTTTTGTATATCATTACATATATGTATTGTTGCATTTGAAACAACTGTATTGTTGATAATAAAGGTAAATTATTATTCTTCATCATCAATAGTGCTATTTCTTTTGGTATATGTATTGCCTGACACACACACACACACACACATATATATATATATATATATATATATATGTCTTGATTGGATTATCCAGAGAATAGTGCTCGATACCGTGGTAGAGCGCAATATGTAGGTGTGGGAAAAAATCACAAGACTACTTCATCTCTACAGAAGTGTTTCATGAGGGGTTCCCTCAATCATCAGGAAATCTCCTGATGATTGAGGGAACCCCTCATGAAACAGTTCTGTAGAGATGAAGTAGTCTTGTGATTTTTTCCCACACCTACATATATATATATATATATATATATATATATATATATATATATATATATATAAATAAATATATATATATAAAACCTGGCATGTTTACAGAGATATGTAAATATCAATGTTCATTAATGTACCCCATCTTAAAAATACAAGTATTATTAATATTATTATCAAAGTTCATATTTCATACGCAGTTTTAGATTAGATTAGGTGTGATATTTCTGAAATTACAATTTACAAATTGTTACAAATGACTAATTATGTGTCCCCATACGTAGCTGCTCCTCTAAACTAATAATAATCACCTACGTCACGTCAATTATCCTGCATTTTTTCACGTCTTAAAGGTCAATATCAAGTCTTATCATCACTGGAAAATGCGACTAATCCAGTTTTACCCTGAGATTAAGACAGAGCAGTCATGCTAACTAAGCTTGGCAAGCTAGAAACAACACCAAGACATAAGTGCTTAGTATTGTTGAAGAAGTTGAGAAGGAGGCGTGTTACAGCAGAAAGTAAGCAGATATTAACAGGAAGTTAACAAGTTAATTACCAAAAGGCCGGGGGGAGGACAATACAACAACAAGTGTGTCAGCATTGTCACAGTCAGCACACAACACTTAAGAAGAGGATGAATCATCCAGAAATTGGTGGTGTCGATATTAAGGGTAGTATCAGTGTAGGATCGATACTGAATTGATCAGGTTGCTATTATTATTTTCTCAAAATCATTTTTTTCTTGTTTTTGGTAATGCTAAGAAATATTTCTCTGGACACAGGAGGACTGAAAAGAGTACACACTAAAAAAATGTTGGGTTATTTTGATAACCCAGTACATGAGTTGCAAGTGTTGGGTTAAATTGTGTTATTTTTATGAAGAGCAATCAATTTTTTGGGTCATAATGGTATTATTTTACCTCAATTTCTGGGTTTTCAAAACTGGGGTTTGGGTTGTTTTTCAATGAGGAACACCTTTTTGGGTAAACGGCTTTTTTTAAATTAAAATGGTACTTTTTTTTCGAAGGGAATTTCATTATCATTAACATTATTTACAATCACACATCTTATGTACATGAACATATTTGAGCATGCTGTGTAGAACTACATGACCATACACGGCAATTCTTGTAAAAAAATGTCACTCATATCTTGCTTTTAAATATATTTTAATGGAATAAAGATGCTGTTGATCAGTAGTTAGGAAGGAGCAGGACAAACCGCCAGTAACATTTATAATGTTTAACCAACTGTTGGGTCAAGGAGCGCTAAATTGCGTAACCCAATAGTTAGTTTTGGAATAACCCAACATTGTAGTGAGCATAACTCCGTTTTTGTGTTAAATACATTCAACCCAATAGTTGGGTTATGAATCAACCAACATTGAGTTAATATAACTGAACTTTGGGGTTAAATAAATCCACCCAATAGTTTGGTTGGGAATTACCCAATATTAAGTTATCATAACTCAACTTTTTGGTTAAATAATTCAATGCAAAAGTTGGGTTGAAAAAATGAACCCAAAATATTGAGTTTAAATGACTTTAAAAAGGGGTTTGTCCTTTTCTGAACCAGCAGGTGGGTTAAAATTGAGTTATTTTTCAACCCAACATTTTTTAGTGTGTAGTTATGATTTGTGTGTTCTATTGACTTTGAGCTATTGGCACCAGCCACTAGACTAGATCCAACCAATCCAAGTCTAAGACTACATCTGACCAATCTAAGTCTAAGAGTAGATCTGACCAATCAGAGTCTATGATCATGGACTAACGAAGCCTAATCGGATAAGATCTGACTAGATATGACCAATCTAAGTCTAAAAGACTAGATCCGACCAATCTAAGTCTAAGACTAGATTTGACCAATCTAAATCTATGAGCATGAACTGACAAAGCCTACTTGGATAAGATCTGACTAGATCTGACCAATCTAAGTTTATAAGAGTAGATCTGACCAATCTAAGTCTAACACTAGATCTGACCAATCCAAGTCAAAGACTAGATCTGACAAATCTAAGTCTATGGGCATGAACTGACGAAGCCTACTTGGATAAGATCTGAGTAGATCTAACCAATCTAAATCTGTAAGACTAGATCTGACCATTCTAAGTCTAAGATAATATCTGACCAATATAAGTCCAAGATGAGATCTGACCAATCTCAGTCTAAGACTAGATCTGACCAATCCAAATCCAAGACTAAATCTGACCAGTCTAAGTCTATGAACATGAACTGACAAAGCCTACTCGAAAAAGAGGAAAAAAAGACAAACCAAACAGTCTTACTCAGAGAAGTTCTGACTAGAGCTGACCATTCTAAGTTTATAAGACTAGATCTGATTGATCTAAGTCTTAGAACAGATCTGAACAATCCACGTCTAAGACTAGATCTGACCAATCCAAGTCTACTGTAAGACTAGATCTGACAAAGCCTACTCGGATAAGAGGAAAAAAAGACAACCCAAACAGTCCAGTTGGGATCGATTGAATGCCCTGAGATAACAATGACCTGGATGAATGACCACCGCCATAGGCACTATTGACTTTGTTTGGATCAAACAATTATGTAATAAAAGAGAACAATAAACTAATTTAAATATTGTGTTGGTATTGTAAAACTGTCAATAGCATTCCCCATAAATACATTGAACAATTTACAGTGAGTACATGTGATCGGTATCAGTATCAGCCCATCTCACTCATGGATGATCAGAATTGGCAGCCAAAAAGCCGTGATCAGAACATCCATAGTTAGAACATGCTGAATCCCGACGTATTTGAATTCAAAGAAACACACCACAGGTGTGTGGTGGCAGGTTGTGACGATGTCAGAGTGAAGAATATATTTGGACTTTGCAATGCAATACTTTCATCATGTTTCACGTTTCACAGGTATACGTTGGTACCTCGGTTTCTGATAGTCATGGGCTACGAAAGTCAGACAATAACTGAATACATTTTTCTCATAAGAAATTCAATAAATTGCTGCTATTAATTGTTTTTAGTAAATGAATGTCTGCCAATATTTTCAGAATAGGAGCATTAAAAAAAACAGTTCACTACTTTCTAACTACAATTCTAAACAGTGTAAGAGCCCTCTAGACATGAAATACAGATATACTTCACTCTTTTAATGTAATATAGTAATGCTGCCACAGGCTGAGCCAATCAGTGGCCACAATACTGAACAGTCTGCCTTATATATAGACTATATTAAAAAAAAAAAAAATATATATATATATATATATATATATATATATATATATATTTTTTTTTTTGACACGGTGGCTATCTATTTTTGATATAAAACTGTCATGTATATATATATATATATATATATATATATATATATATATATATATATATATATATATATATATGTATGTATATATATATATACATGACACGGTGGCTATCTATTTTTGATATAAAACTGTCATGTATATATATATATATATATATATATATATATATATATATATATATATATATACACATGACACGGTGGCTATCTATTTTTGATATAAACCTGTCATGTATATATATATATATATATATATATATATATATATATATATATATATATATATATATATATATATATATATATATATATATATATATATATATATATATACATGACAGTTTTATATCAAAAATAGATAGCCACCGTGTCATTATCTAATCCAGGGGTCACCAACTCGGTGCCCGCGGGCACCAGGTCGCCCGTAAGGACCAGATGAGTCGCCCGCTGGCCTGTTCTAAAAATAACTCAAATAGCAGCACTTACCAGTGAGCTGCCTCTATTTTTTTAAATTGTATTTATTTACTAGCAAGCTGGTCTCGCTTTGCTCGACATTTTTAAGTCTAAGAGAGACAAAACTCAAATAAAATTTGAAAATCCAACAAATATATCCAAGAAAATATTTTAAAGACTAGGTCTTCACTTGTTTAAATAAATTCATTTATTTTTTGACTTTGCTTCTTATAACTTTCAGAAAGACAATTTTAGAGAAAAAATACAACCTTAAAAATTATTTTAAGATTTTTAAATTCCTTCCTCTTCTTTCCTGACAATTTAAATAAATGTTCAAGTATTTTGTTTATTTTATTGTAAAGAATAATAAATACATTTTAATTAAATTCTTCATTGGAGAATATTTGTGAAATATTTATTCAAACTTATTATGATTAAAATTCCACAAAAATATTCTAGAAAATCTTTAGAATCAAATGTAAATCTTATTTCAAAGTATTTTGAATTGATTTTAAATTTTTGGTTCTGGAAAATCTAGAAGAAATAATTGATAGAAATATAGCTTGGTCCAATTTGTTATATATTATAACAAAATGCAGATGGTTTTTTAACCTATTTAAAACATGTCATCAAAATTTTAAAATTAATCTTAATCATGAAAAATTACTAATGATGTTCCATAAATTATTTTTTAAATTTTTTCAAAAAGATTCGAAATAGCTAGTTTTTCTCTTCTTTTTTTCGGTTGAATTTTGAATTTTATATAGTCGAAATTGAAGACAAACTATGTTTCAAAATTTTATTTTAATTTTTTCCCGTTTTCTCCTCTTTTAAACCGTTTAATTAAGTGTTTTTTTCATCATTTATTCTCTACAAAAAACCTTCATTAAAAGGAAAAAAAAATGTAAGACTGAATGACAGACAGAGATACCCATATATATATATATATATATATATATTAATATATATATATATATATATATATATATTAATTTATTAAAAGGTGACCCCTGATCTGATCACATGGCGGTTATTGGTTTCTTGTATTTTTATTGATTTTTGTCCCGCGTTCTTGTTTTTTTGGCCCACTTTCTTTTTGATTCGATTTTGCCGCTGTCTCCTTCACTTGTCCCAGGTTGGCAATTAGGATTCTTCTTAAGCCAGCCTTATCCTCTAGAAATGCTTGCCCATTGCTTGACTTCTCTGCTTGCAATTCTGTTTTGCTTTGTCTGCTTCCTTGCTGCGTAGCTGTCCCTATGCTTCCAGTGCACTTCCTTGATGCACTATGGTTTTTTTTTTTGGCTAATGTTTGCATTTTACCTGCACTTTGCCTGCCGTCCCTGCATTCTGGTGTCCAGACCAACGACGTCACACACGGGTAGAAACATTTGAACACATCTGCTTCATACAACAGGGCACTCTAGTGTTGTTATTTCATCTCATTTCCTGCACGAATGTTAAAGTCTCTCCCATGTTTTGAACTCATTCCCGTGATTCTGCCTTGACGACAAAACGTGACTCCCTTCTTTCATGTTCCCCCTGCAGGTTAGTGGAGTTGTTGCCATGCGTGCACATCCCTCAGTACTGGGGCATAGCCACCAAATGTCTGTGCTACGCCAAGGCTTCCAGCGACCCGTTTGTCTACTGTCTCCTGCGCCATCAGTACAGAAAGGTCCTGGTTCGCCTCGTGAGCCGCTTCCTGAGAAAAGAGGGTTACTTGCTGTCCGCCAGCACTTGGAGCAGCACCTTCGACACCACGGAAGAAAACTGTGCCAGGACAACTTGAAGCCCATGTGCGGCTGTTTGTTCTGAGATTGCAGATTTTCTGCTCCGCTCGAGTGGCTTCAAGGCCCGCGGAAGCGAAGCTGTGCCTTGGTCAAGGACGCTGGCGCCGAGGGCTCGGTCATGTGACTTTTTAAAAGACACACTGTGACCAATTCCACAGTCAAGGACACGCAACAATGTATGCTGAATGCAGCCTCTTCTTGTTGTGGTGTGCCGAAGGTCCTTTTCATCTCTGCAGACTGTTGGTTTTTTTCCAGAGGGCTCATCAGTTTGCCAAGGATTACATTACTTCAACGATGTACACTTTGTTTGTTACTGTACATTTGTCACTGTACATGTACATGCCAAGTAACATTGACTTTGTGGCGTTGTCTTATCCATATGCAAAAAAAACCAGTATCGATGTATAACACAATTGACTTGTGCCATGCGTCTGACATTGTGTGATTGTACCGTACAAAATAAAATACACATTCTAAGAATAAATTGTGTGATAAACTCATTTTAGAACGGAGGCCACATGGAGACAAATGTACCGGAATTTTCGGATTAATAATCGCTCCGGAGTATACGTCGCACCGGGCGAAAATGCATAATAAATTAGGAAAAAAACACATATGAGCCACACTGGAGTATAAGTTGCATTTTTGGGGGAAATTTATTTGATAAAATCCATTATTATTTTCAGCACCGAAGAATTGGAATACCCCACAATTGTGACGTCACGAGTGACACTTCCCCTGTCATACATTTCAAAATGGAGGAGGCTGATTTCAATCATTTGAAATCGCATAAAGGGAAGAAGATTAAGTTGAATATTCGATTGTGGGTTATTCAAATTATTCGGTGCTGAAAATAATAACCATAATAACGTTTTTTGTTATTAAATGTGCTTTTAATGATGGTATCCTTACAACACACTCAAATTTTCACTGCATGCCTTTGGTAAGTGCCAGAGTGAGAAGAGCTTTTAAAATAATTAGCGCATGCTTACTTTTACCGCATTCGTTTGGTAAGCGCAGGAATGAGAAGAGGTTTTAAATTAATTAGCGCCCCGGCGGCAATTCAAGGAAATACGGTATATGATTTGCCTGAGAAGCTGGACATGACAAAAAAAGAAATAAATACTAAATAAATAAATAAATAAATAAAATATTCACATCCCCAATCTCTAGTTTATGACACTATTAATCTTAATCAGGAAAAATTACTAATGATGTTCCATAAATTCTTTTTTTAATTTTTTCCAAAAAGATTCGAACTAGCTAATTTTTCTCTTCATTTGTTTTGGTTGAATTTTGAATTTTAAAGAGTCGAAATTGAAGATAAACTATGTTTCAACATTATTTTTCATTATTTTCATGTTTTTCCTCTTTTAAACCGTTCAATTTAGTGTTTTTTAAAATCATTTATTCTCTACAAAAAACCTTCCGTAGAAGGAAAAAAAATGTTCGATGGAATGACAGACAGAAATACCCTTTTTTTTTTAAATATATATTTATTTGTTTCTATATATATTTATTGTGAGAAATCATTAAGATGATCAGTGTTTCCACAAAGATAAATATCATTATTAATAATAACAGAGTTAAAAGGTAAATTGAACAAATTGGCTATTTCTGGCAATTTATTGAAGTGTGTATCAAACTGGTAGCCCTTGGCATTAATCAGTACCCAAGAAGTAGCTCTTGGTTTCAAAAAGGTTGCTGACCCCTGGTGTAGTGGCTACATGCTGCCGCTAGGTGACATCATAAACAAATACGGTGTTAGCTTTCACTGGTATGCTGATGACACCCAACTCTAAATAAATGATAAATGGGTTGTACTTGTATAGCGCTTTTCTACCTTCAAGGTACTCAAAGCGCTTTGACACTACTTCCACATTCACACACACATTCACACACTGATGGAGGGAGCTGCCATGCAAGGCGCCAACCAGCACCCATCAGGAGCAAGGGTGAAGTGTCTTGCTCAGGACACAACGGACGTGACGAGGTTGGTACTAGGTGGGATTTGAACCAGTGACCCCCGGGTTGCGCACGCCCACTTCCCCACTGCGCCACGCTCTACATGTCCCTGAAGCTGACCAACACGCTGGATTGGAGGCGTGTCTTAATGAAATTAAACAATGGATGTCCGCTAACTTGGCCCTGCGATGAGATGGCGACTTGTCCAGGGTGTACCCCGCCTTCCGCCCGATTGTAGCTGAGATAGGCGCCAGCGCCCCCCGCGATCCCGAAAGGGAATAAGCGGTAGTAAATGGATGGATGGATGTCCGCTAACTTTTCGCAACTAAACGCTAAGAAAACGGAAATGTTGATTAAACCCGGGCTCCTATTTAATAATACCACCTTAACATTTGTCAACCAAACAATTACGCAAGGCGACTTTGTAAAGAATCTCAATCTTATCTTCGACCCAACTTTCTCGTTTGAGTCACACATTAAGAGCGTCACTAAAACGGCCTTCTTTCATCTCCATAGTGTTTTTGACGCTGAGATCATTATCCATGCGTTTGTTACGTCTCACCTCGACTACTGTAACGTATTATTTTGGGGTCTCCCCATGTCTAGCATTAAAAGATTACAGTTGGTACAAAATGCGGCTGCTAGACTTTTGACAAGAACAAGAAAGTTTGATCATATTACGCCTGTACTGTATATACCTTTATATACATATATACATACATATATACCTATACTATATATACCTTTATATACATATATACATACATATATACTTATACTGTATATACCTTTATATACATATATACATACATATATACCTATACTGTATATACCTTTATATACATATATACATACATATATACCTATACTGTATATACCTTTATATACATATATACATACATATATACCTATACTGTATATACCTTTATATACATATATACATACATATATACCTATACTGGCTCACCTGCACTGGCTTCCTGTGCACTTAAGATGCGACTTTAAGGTTTTACTACTTACGTATAAAATACTACATGGTTTAGCTCCATCCAATCTTGCTGATTGTATTGTACCATAGTGTTCTAAGAACTCGGGCTTATTAGTGATTCCTAGAGCCCCCAAAAAAGTCTGCGGGCGAAAGAACGTTTTCTATTCTGGGTCCAGGACCCTGGGATGCCCTCCCGGTAACAGTCAGATATGCTACCTCAGTATTAAGTCCCATCTTAACCTCAACCCCCCCCCACCCCCTGTTGACCTGTATCTCATTTTTTTTGTAAGGGGCGCTGGAAGCCGGCAGACCCGTCAGCGATCCTGTTCTGTCTCCCTGTAATGTTTGTTTGATCTTGAATGGGATTGTGCTGAAAATTTTAATTTTCCTGAAGGAACTCTCCTGACGGAATAAATAAAGTACTATCTAATCTAATCTAATCTAGCATTTAAATAGGCTCCTTTTTAGACAAGTTGATCTGCCATCTCTCTTTTCTGCTCAGCCTGCGTGGGGAGGTTATCAGGTAGCCACAGATTAGTTTCCACGGAGGAATCGCTAGCTGTTCAAAGTCTTGGCCCACTCTTTATGCATCAGTTTGTGACATCTGACGTCTCTAAGTGCAAGAGCATCCCCTGCTGGCCCCACTATGGACTGGACTTTCACACAAAGTCGGGACAAAGGGTGACCACTCCTTGTGGATGAGTTAGTGACGTCTCTGCGCCCCGACATGTCCACATGCAAGAGGTTCGACTGCTGGCCCCACTATGGACTGGACTCTCACACTATTAACTAGATCCACATCTACGGTCTATTCCAAGGTTTCTCGTTGTTTTCTTGCCCTGATGCGGGATCTGAGCTGAGGATGTCGTTGTGGTTTGTGCAGCCCTTAGAGACTTTTGTGATTAAGGGCTACGTAAGTAAACTTTGATTGATTGATTGCCCAAAAAGACAGATGCAGGTCATATGTGGACAGAACAATTGGAGTTGACTTGCGGTGAGAACAAGGCTTGATGTCATGACTTGTGTTGTTTCTGTTGTATTTATTTTGTGTCAAGTTCTTTTCTCCTGGTACCATTTTGGTTTCTCCCTCCTGTGTGTGTGGTCCTCCTGTGACGTGACCAAATACTGAGCGCCGTTCTCCACACCTGTCTCCGTTTAATGATTAATGTTTCCACCTGTTGCCAAAGCTAATCATTCCTCTGCAAATACCCGTCTCGCTGTCCAGTGGGCAAAGGATTCTTGCATGCTTTGTGCCAAGGGTGTCAAACTCATTTTAGCTCAGGGGTCGCATGGAGGAAAATCTGTGCACACGCTGGCCGGACTATTAAAATCATGGCATTAAAACTAAAAACTAATTACAACTTCAGCTTGTTTTCTTTGTCTTACTTTCGCCAAAAATAGAACAAACACATTCTGAAAATGTTACAATAAGAATATAGAAGAAAATACCGGCAGCGGTAAAGTTTAGATCCATGAAGGAAAGAAGAAAGTGAATGAATATTTATAACTGTCATGTTTTGTGGTCATGTTCTGTTTTGTTTTGGATTTTATCACCATGCCAACCAATCAGTTCACCTGTCATGTCACGCTCCTGGTTCATTTGGACTATGCACCTGCTGATCACCACAGGATTATTTAAACCTGTAGTTGCCAGGCAGTCAGCCTGGCGACATTACCTTCTACTCACCCTCAATACACCCTTATAATCCATGCCGATGATCCATGTCCTGTTCTTGTTCCGTTCCAAGTAAGTTTTTCGTTATTCATGCCATAGTGCAGGGGTGCCCACACTTTTTCTGCAGGCGAGCTACTTTTCAATTGACCAACTCGAGGGGATCTACCTCATTTATATATATCATTTATATTTATTTATTTATGAAAGAGACATTTTTGTAAACAAGTTAACACATATAGATGTCTTTCTTTCACGAAGACAAGAATATAAGTTGGTGTATTACCTGATTCTGATGACTTGCATTGATTGGAATCAGACAGTAATGATGATAACGCCCACATTTTCAAATGGAGGAGAAAAAAAGTTGTCCTTTCTGTACAATACCACATGAAAGTGGTTGGTTTTTGGCATCTAATTCATCCAGCTTCCATACACTTTACAAGAAAAACATTGGCGGCAAATTCCGTAGCTTGCTTGATTGACATTCACGGCACCCGAGGGTCTTGTGAGATGACGCTGGCTGCTGCCAGTTCATTATTATGAAAAAATGACAGAGAGGAAGGCGACAAACACTTTTTATTTCAACAGACTTTCGCGCCGTCAAAACTCTAAAGGCCGACTGCACATTTCCTATCTTCACAATAAAAGCCCTGCTTCATGCTGCCTGCGCTAACAAAATAAGAGTGATGTGCACGCCAGCTTTCTGAGGGATCGCTTGTGCACACCAGTTTTCCGAGACTCTGTATTTAGTTAGCGAAGGCAGCATGAAGCAGGGCTTTTATTGTGAAGATAGGAAATGTGCAGTCGGCCTTTAGAGTTTTGACGGAAGGTACGGCGCGAGAGTCTGTTGAAATAAAAAGTGTTTCTCGCCTTCCTCTCGGTCATATTTTCATAATAATGATCTTGCAGCAGCCAGCGTCATCTCACAAGACCCTCCGGTACCGTGAATGTCATTTAAGTGACGTCTTGGTGAAGATTGATGATCACTCGTTTTTAGGTCTACTTTTTTTAAAAGCCTGGCTGGAGATCGACTGACACACCCCCCGCGGTCGACTGGTAGCTCGCGATCGACGTAATGGGCACCCCTGCCATAGTGCAAGTTTTTGTTTATGTCCATAGTTTTGCCTTAGTGCAAGTTTTGTTTTCACAGCCAAGTTTTGAACCTCTGCTGAGAGCGCTTTTCGTGTGTTCCTTTTTTTAAGTTGATAATAATCAAAGATGTCATTACCTTCACGTCGTGTCCGGTCCAATCGCTTTGCACCACGAGAAAACAAACCACACCATAGTCCTCGTCATGACAATACCTGAATAAAACTGTGTTTTGTTTTGTATAATTTTTGTTTATGAATTAAGTAACGTTTATGACAACCTTTTTCCAAAACACAATATAGAATGTGAGATATAACAGGATAATGCATATATTTATCATTTGTTTTCAAAACTGTTACAAAAAAGTGGGACCACAAAAATTGACTGTGGGACCCCGTTTTTATGACTTGATGGGGTCCCGGGGACCCCATTTTAAAAATTCCTAGCGCCAACACTGATGTGCAGTGCCTGCAAAACAGCAGCAGGCGGCTGTGGCCTGTGAACCCGTTCTAATAATAATCAAATATCATCCCGGGGGCCATAGATCATTTAATCGGCCCGCGGGCCTTGACTTTGACATTCCTGCCTTATGCGACTGTTCAGGTTAGGTTTTGTTGTTTCACAAAGGTTGTTTGCCACTGTCGACTAGTATGTTTCCCATTTTTTTATGCTCTGCAAAGAACTAAGTTTTGTGCCGAGAGCTTCCGCTCAACACCTACTCAGTGGCCTTGAGGTTAGAGTGTCCGCCCTGAGATTGGTAGGTTGTGAGTTCAAACCCCGGCCAAGTCATAACAAAGACTATAAAAATGGGACCCATTACCTCCCTGCTTGGCACTCAGCATCAAGGCTTGGAATTGGGGGTTAAATCACCAACATGATTCCCGAGCGTCAACACCGCTGCTGCTCACTGCTCCCCTCACCTTCAGGAGTTGGAACAAGGGGATGGGTCAAATGCAGAGGACAAATTTTACCACACCTAGTGTGTGTGTGACAATCATTGGTACTTTAACTAACTTACTTTAACTTCAACTTTTGAGTTTTCCAGCATCACACTGTTTTTAATTTTTGTCTTGTTATCTGGAATGAAATACTAATCTTCCCTGCAAGCTGCCCGGTGTCCTCCACATCTTGGAATCACAAGCACTACACCATGGCTAACAGCTAGGATACAAATCCTCACCACGAAGGCCAAAAATAAACTATGTTTTTTCCAATGTTTTTAAATGGGAGCCTATAGTAGTTTTTGCTTTAGTTTAGTTAGGAAACTTGTATGTAGCTTTCAATACTACACATTCAAAACATTGTCTGATTTTCAACAATAACAGCACATTTGAAATTGAATGAAACAAGCTTTGTAAAAATGTGTTTTATTTTAGTTTCTCGCTATAAAACATTTTTTTATTTCTATGATCTATTGTCAAAGTTATCGGATCGGGAGTTAAAAATCAAAGTGGATCGGAGGCCAAAAATGTTGATCGGTACAGCCCTAATTTGGGCCCCCTGAGAAGCTTTCTGGAGAGTTCTCTCTCCACACACACACACACACACGCACACACACACACACACACACACACACACACACGCACACACACACACACACACACACACACACACACACACACACACACACACACACACACACACACACACACACATTTTTGTATTTGTTTCCTTCATGAGACCTCCGAAAACTGCCTACCTCTTTAGGACCACCCTTTATAGATATATAAATATTTGTATTCACAATATTAATAATATATTCAAACTATGCAAATGTAAAAAAGCTTGTTGTGAAAAACGAGTAGGAATTTCACAAGAAAAAGGTCACAATTTCACAAGAGAAACTTAGAGTTTTGGCAGTATTTAATCATACAAAATAAAAAATTTGAAAGACACGTAATTTTACTCAACAAAAGTCAAAATTTAATAAGAAAACTTTAAAACTGTTGTAAATAATATAATAATAATCGGCATTTTACTTGGTAAAATTATGACAAAGTCATAATTTTTTTTTACTATTATACAAGAACAACAAAAAATTTGGCAATCTTGTGTTAAAAGTCAGAATTTAATGTAAAAAATTTCACCGTTTTGCATTAAAAAGTAATAATTTTACGAGACAATATTGCAATATCACAGAAACAGTTCCCAATTTTACGAGAAAAAACCCGACACATTGTGATAAAAAGACGCCTTTCAGTTAATTTAATTAAGTTTTTGAAATTTTTGTTCGTAATTGGTTTTTAATCTTCATTATTTACTTCAAGTTATTCCAGTATGTCTTGATATACATATTTATTTTATTTTTTTTATTAATTTTGGCCAGAGGGGGCGCATTTGAATTTCTTACACACACTTGTTATTTCATATGTTATCCGGTGGGGAAGCACTTTTAAAAGTCAATTCGAAAAATCCCTCCTTTTTGGAACCACCCTAATTTTGATAGATTTCACCACCAGGGGTGCAAATGAGACATTCTCTACTAGATGCGACGGTTTTACATATTGGGACCAGGATTTATGTCCTAACTTGTTCACCGGTGCTCATACTGTACGGAAGGTAGTTGATGTCTTAAGAAGGGTAGAAAGACAAGAATGAACACACACACACACACACACACACACACACACACACACACACACACACACACACACACACACACACACACACACACACACACACGTACACACACACACACACACACACACACACACACACACACACACACACACACACACACACACACACACACACACACACACACACACACACACACACACACACTGGAGCAGCGCAGTGAAATCTGATCAGTACAGCAGTAAAGAAGCCAAAGGCGCACAACTCTTTTTGTTTGAGGGATGCTCTGCACCAACAAAGGAAGGAGTTTTCCATGCCCTGGGTGGTAATTACAGTAGCATTCTTTTTTCTAGAAGCCTCTAAGACATCTGCCACATCACACAGTAGTGTCAAGCAGTGAGCGGCGCTAAAAAAAAGAAACATGCTTTTTGGACTTTTGGGACTGTTTCTGGCGTTGACAAAAAGTTGTTGGTGTGCACCACAGCAAACCTGCCATCCAGGAGACCACTTTTTGGGTGAGTTGCTGTTAAATGTCACTTTTTAATCCACCTATCCTGCAACAAATTGCCTCCGTTAAATTCATCGTATGCCATTGTTTTACTCCAAACATACGTTTTTGCTGCGTCAAAACGATATTTTACTATATATGTATATTTATCAAAACTTTTGATCGTGTTAAATAAGTATGTCTATTTAAAAAACAGTTGAGCAACATCCTTGTTTTGGTTGTCAAGGCCGCCCTCTGGCGTTGAAATGTGAAATTACACATCAATGTGTTTTTCTCTCTTCACACAGGAAGATGCAGCAACACTCAGACTGAAGAAAAACGTACGTCCTTTATTCATTTTTAAATTTATGTGCGTAATTATAGTGCATTGCAATGCATCTGAATATCTTTCATTCATTTATTTTAGTCAATTCAAAAAGTACAGTTTATTTATTATTCATGTTGATGATCCGAGTGTGTGAATGTGAGTGTGAATGTTGTCTGTCTATCTGTGTTGGCCCTGCCATGAGGTGGCGACTTGTCCAGGTTGTACCCCGCCTTCCGCCCGATTGTAGCTGAGATAGGCTCCAGCGCCCGCCGCAACCCCAAAAGGGAATAAGCGGTAGAAATGGATGGATGGATGAATGATTACAGCTTACAGCTAATAAAAAAAACTCATTCCGGAAGCCTGTATTGTTAAAAAGTTGAAGGTTTTAAACTTCCCAAGACTTAATTTAAGACAGGCGTGTCAAAATCATTTTAGATGGGGGGCCACATGGAGAAAAATCTACTCCAAGGTGGTACAATCAAGGCACGATAACTTAAAAATAAAGACAACTTCAAATTGTTTTCTTTGTTTAAAAATAGAACAAGCACATTCTGAATATGTACAAATTATTTAGTCTTTTTTTTACACTTACATGTTTTGCTTAATAGTATTCTATCTTTATTTGTTGTTATTTATTCTTTCCGAATAAACTATGTGATAATGTTCATCAGTCAACTCATTGGTGTTAATTTTAAATCTATCGAGATAAAAAAAAAAATATATATCAAAATCAAATTACAGGATGTTATTTATGTAGTGGGCTTCACGGTGGCAGAGGGGTTAGTGCGTCTGCCTCACAATACGAAGGTCCTGCAGTCCTGGGTTCAAATCCAGGCTCGGGATCTTTCTGTGTGGAGTTTGCATGTTCTCCCCGTGAATGCGTGGGTTCCCTCCGGGTACTCCGGCTTCCTCCCACCTCCAAAGACATGCACCTGGGGATAGGTTGATTGGCAACACTAAATGGTCCCTAGTGTGTGAATGTTGTCTGTCTATCTGTGTTGGCCCTGCGATGAGGTGGCGACTTGTCCAGGGTGTACCCCGCCTTCCGCCCGTTGTAGCTGAGATAGGCGCCAGCGCCCCCCGCGACCCCGAAAGGGAATAAGCGGTAGAAAATGGATGGATGAATGGATATTTATGTAGTTTGCTCATTTTCCTCGACTAATGTACTAACATCATGTGGTTAATTTTTTTTGTTGACATATGTAGCATAATCTACAAAGATACAAACAATTGCTATTGTGACATCTAGTGGACGCATTTAGAATGGCAGTTTCTTTCTTTTAAAAAAATTCAGCTCATTTTTATACGAGGCATCATCCCGCGAGTTGGATAGAATCTTTTCGCAGACCTGATTCGGCCCGTGGGCCGTACCTTTGACCTCCCTGTCTAAGAGCTTGTAAAAAAATAATTCCGTAAGCAGGTATTCTTAACAATTTCAAAGTTTTAAACTTTCCAAGACTAAATTTAAGGGATTTCTGACATGTTTTCTTCTGAGAGCCACTTTAGAAAATAAACCTTTTTGCGACCTTCATTTTCATTGCTTATTTCAACACTAAAAAAGAGAACTTGAAAATTCCCGCGGACATTTTGATGGGTCTGCTATCTTGGCCCTGGACCTCTGGCCGGGGGCCGCCGTGCTTTGAAGCTGGTGCGGCGTGTCTGAATCTGTGAGTTTTAGGTGTAACTGTAAATAATGAGAAACAGATTGGAAAAAGCTCAAAGATTAACAGCACTTTTTTGGGGGTGGGGGAAATTTGCGTATCATTCACAATTACGAGGGACCGGAAGACAAAACATATATTTTTTTAGATTTCTAAAATGCAAAAATCGGCTTGTTCTAGGTGGTTAATGAGATCAATCAAATCTACTGTACGTCTAATTCACTTCGTTCAAACACCGTCAACAATACTTCATTTACGTTCCGTAACATGTATAATAACCAAGCTGTAGCGACATTGCTATTGTAAGAGCAAAGACTAAGGAACTATTTTCTATCACACATCGGCATGCTACGGTATTAGCCGTAAAAGCTTACTACGGCAACGGATGAGCTAGCTTCTACATCAGCTCAGAACGCTTTTGGGTTAGTAAAGCACAACACTGAGATACGACACCAATTTTTACTTACTGAAAAACATGAACAATCATATTGCCGAATCTGTAAAGTATGAGCCAATATTTCATGTTTTGTTCGTACACAACTGAGCTAGCCAGAGTGTATGTACTGTAGTTGTAATAACACGCATGGCGTGCTGCGTGTATCGTGATCAATCTTAAAGTGACTCACTGGTTGGACAGCTGTTTGTTTGGTCCAGCTGGCCCGGGAGATTTGCTATTAAATCCGGGTAAGCAGTCCATTTATTTCGAACTAGCTTGGCTCCAAGCTCCACATTTTTGGCGTGATCATTTTCATTTTATATAATTATATATTTTATATAAATAGTCGTCTTCGTAATCTGTTGCCAAGTTTGCCATGATTAGAACACACGTTTGATTCCGGAAGTGGGAACACACATGTTGCCAGTAGTCAGACGTGCGCTGCTATGGAAACAGAAATCAATGCGCGGAATAAATCCGTCCCGAAAGTGATTAAAATGATCAAAATGCGGTAAATATTGAACCCATTATGTATGATTCATGTCTGTTACTACATTATATATATACTTGCAGTGTGTATATAAACTGTTGATGGACGGTTTTGAAGTTTTCTTAGGCTAATTTCCCCCAAAACTTTTTTATGTTTTGCTCACATTTGCTTTCTTTTATTTAGATTCGCCGGGTTGGAGTTTATCGAAACACTCGTAACAAACGTTTTTAAGAAATACAAAAAATATTAAGATAATGACTAAATGTAAAATAATAACCATTTAAAGTAGAAATGTCCGATAATGGTTTTTTTGCCGATATCCGATATTCCGATATTGTCCAACTCTTAATTACCGATTCCAATATCAACCGATACCGGTATATACAGTCGTGGAATTAACACATTATTATGCTTAATTTTGTTGTGATGCTCCACTGGATGCATTAAACAATGTAACAAGGTTTTCCAAAATAAATCAACTCAAGTTATGGAAAAAAATGCCAACATGGCACTGCCATATTTATTATTGAAGTCACAAAGTGCATTATGTTTTTTTTAACATGCCTAAAAACAACAGCTTGGAATTTGGGACGTGCTCTCTCAGGGTGAGCATGAGGAGGTTGAGGTGGGCGGGGTTGGGCGGGGGTTGTATATTGTAGCGTTCCAGAAGAGTTAGTGCTGCAAGGGGTTCTGGGTATTTGTTCTGTTGTGTTTATGTTGTGTTACGGTACGGATGTTCTCCCAAAATGTGTTTGTCATTATTGTTTGGTGTGGGTTCACAGTGTCACGCATATTTTTAACAGTGCTAAAGTTGTTTATACGCCCACCTGAGTGTGACCTGTCTGGCTGTTGACCAAGTATGCCTTGCATTCACTTGAGTGTGTGAAATGCCGTAGATATTATTTGATTGGCCTTTAAGGCACGCCTCCAATATTGTTGTCTGGGTGGAAATTGGGAGAAATTCAGGTGAATGGTTGCCCCAGGAGATTTTCGGGAGGGGCACTGAAATCCGGGAGTCCCTGGGAAAATCGGGAGGGTTGGCAAGTATGGGGGCCGCATCTGCTCTTTACTTCTCCCGTACAGCGGCGTTTTAAAACGTCATGAATTGTACTTTTTGAAACCGATAATTTCCGATATTACATTTTAAAGCATTTATCGGCTGATAATATCGGCAGTCCGATATTATCGGACATCTCTAGTTTAAAGTATATCAAACAAACCTTCAACAAAGTGATCACTGCAAACTCACACTTTCTTCAACTGGGACAAAAATATTAAAATATAATCTTCGATTATGACAGAAGTTTATTTATTTAGACTTTTATGTCCTGTGTGGGTTTCGAGATAATTCCAAACAAATGTCCCCAGAGGGTTCGATTGTTCTTTATTTGTGGTTATGGTTTGAGTTTATTTGGAACATGCGTTTAGCATGTCATAGAGACACTTTGTCTAAATTGAATAGTAATACAAAATACTGAAAAATATATAATATAATATAATAGTATAATGTATCAGTCTGTTCTACATGGTAGTGTGCTGGGGGGGCAGTACGTCTAAGAAGGACAGCTCCAGACTTGAGAAACTGATCAGGCGGGCCGGTTCTACAATGGGAATGAAACTGGACTCACTGGTGAGGGTGGCAGAGAAGAGGACTGTTGACAAACTAGTGAGCATCCTGAATGATGCCAGTCACCCTCTGCATAGTGTTATCAGTAGCCAGAGGAGCCTGTTCAGTGCTAGACTGCTTCATCCCAAGTGCAGGACTAATAGACTCAAAAACTCCTTTGTCCCACACGCCATTAGACTGTACAACTCCTCTCTGGGACGGGGGCGGGGGGTACTAGGATGACAGGGGATGCAAAACATTAACAGTGCAATACGTTTTCATAACATGGTCACTACTGCCTACTTTGTCTTGTTATATTCTTATTTTACTGTTATATTGTTATTCCCATTGTTTTTATTCTTTTTGTAATATTTCTCTATTTTGTTTCCTTTTAAACCCCCATTATTTACTTTTTTCTTTTTTTTAAATTGATCTCAACTCTGTACACTGCAGCTGGAATTTTAATTTTCCTGAAGGAATCAATAAAGTACTATCTATCTATCTATCCATCTATCTATCTATCTATCTATCTGTCTGTCTGTCTATCTATCTATCTATCTATCTATCTATCTATCTATCTATCTATCTATCTATCTATCTATCTATCTATCTATCTATCTATCTATCTATCTATCTATCTATCTATCTATCTATCTAGTCTATATTATATACTGTATATCCATCCATCCATCCGTCCATTTTCTGCCGCTTATTCCCTTCCGGGGTCGCGGGGGGCGCTGGCGCCTATCTCAGCTACAATCGGGCGGAAGGCGGGGTACACCCTGGACAAGTCGCCACCTCATCGCAGGGCCAACACAGATAGACAGACAACATTCACACTCACATTCTCACACTAGGGACCATTTAGTGTTGCAAATCAACCCAACATGTAAATATTACATATATGTTATATTTTATATTGCTGCTATGGTACATTTTTAGCCTACTTTATTACCCTTTCCATCCTTTGTAACTGAGCTACTGTGCGGAATAATTTCCCTTGTGGATCAATAAAGTTTGTCTAAGTCTAAGTCTAAGTCGGGGGCCCGCGGCTCTCTAGAGCTTTTTCAAAAATGTATGAAAAATGGAAAAAGATGAGGGGAAAAAATATAAAAAATATATTTTTGGTTTTATTATAGTTTCTGTAGGAGGACAAACATGACACAAACCTCTCTAATTGTTATAAAGCACACTGTTTTTTATTAAACATGCCTCACTGATTCGAGTATTTGGTGAGCTCCGTTTTGTCCTACTCTTTTTGGCGGTCCTTGAACTCACCCTAGTTTGTTTACATGTATAACTTTCTCCGACTTTCTAAGGCGTCTTTTATGCCGCTTATTTTTCTGTCTCATTTTGTCCATCAAACTTTTAACGTTGTGCATGAATGCACAAAGGTGAGTTTTGTTGACGTTATTGCCTTGTATGGAGTGTTAATCAGGCATATTTGGTCAGTGCATGACTGCAAGCTAATCGATGCTAACATGCTATTCAGGCTAGCTGTATTGCATCATTAGGCCTCATTTGTAGCTATATTTCAGCTCATTTATTTTCCTTTAAGTCCTCTTAATTCAATTTATATCTCATGACACACTATCTGTATGTAATATGGCTTTTATTTTTTTGCGGCTCCAGCTATATTTGTTTTTGTATTTTTGGTCCAAAATGGCTTTTTCAACAGTTTAGGTTGCCGACCCCTGGCTAAGTCTAACATTAACCAATTATTTTTACCCTTTAGTGAGCTTCTTAAAACTAGCCGGTGAGCTACTGCTTGGAGACCCCTGCTTGAATTGAACGCCTGAAATTAAATTACTTTTTCACCATATTCTAATTTGTTGGGACTCACCTGTGAATGCCATTGATAATAATAAAATAAATGATTCAACGGAATGCAGTTGTTTGTGTTATTAACCATTTCTCAGTGGAGAGTCAACACAATAGTGCAGATGGCCTTTCGGGTTAAATGGGTGAGGAGACCTTCCCTCACATTATAGGCAAAGTACTGCCCTGCAGGGCCGGACGTGTTAAATTACCAACTGTTGCTCTGCGACAAGATGCAACTAGCTTTATTAGGCCAGATGTGTCACATTCTGCACACCACTCACCCAATTTGTGGCTGCACATTTCATACAGAACACCATAATCAGTAACGTGTGTGTTAGGGTTGTACGGTATACCAGTATTAGTATAGTACCGTGATACTAATGAATCATATTCGGTACTATATCGCCTTTAAAAAGTACCAGTACCTGACCCATCGTAGTCATGTTGTGTCATTGCTGGTGTACAAGCAGACGAGCATATTCGGCAGTTGGTATTTTCTAAATTTATATTATGTTTATTGTGTCCTTTATGGTGTCCTTCATACCGACAGCCAGCAGACTGCACTTAAATGTATAAAATATGTAGAATATATTTCCCAGCGCCTCCCTCAACCCTAAAGGGGAATAAGAAGTAGAAAATGGATGGATGGATATTTATAATATTCATATATTATATATTATATATACAATATATGATATAAATTATAATATTTATTATTATTGTTGTCTATTGTGAGTGAACTGAATTTCCCCCAGGGATCAATAACGTACTTTCTATTCTATTCTATTCTATTCTATTCTATTTATAAACTCAGGAAATATGTCCTTGGACACATGAGGACTTTGAATATGACCAATGTATGATCCTGTAACGACTTGGTATCGGATTGATGCCCTAATTTGTGGTATCATCCAAAACTAATGTAAAGTATCCAAACAACAGAATATTAAATGATAATACATTTTAACAGAAGTGTAAATAGAACATGTTAAAAGAGAAAGTAAGCAGACATTAACAGTAAATGAACAAGTAGATTAATAATGAATGTTCTGCCACTTGTCCCTTAATAATTTTGACAAAATAATATAAGGGAAAATGACACAATATGTTACTGCATATGTCAGCAGACTAAGTTAGGAGCCTTTGTTTGTTTACTTACTACTAAAAGACAAGTTGTCTAGTATGTTCACTATTTTATTTTAGGACAAACTCGCAATAAGAAACGTGTGTTTAATGTACCCTAAGGTTTTTTGTTAAAATAAAGCAATAATGCAATTTTTTGTGGTCCCCTTTATTTAGAGAAGTACCGAAATACATTTTGGTATCGGTACCAAAATATTGGTATCGGGACAAAAGTGAAAAAAAGTATTTCAGTCAGCCAAGTATTAATTAAACATATTCATTATAAAATGCCAAGCAACAATGCGTAATATACAACAAAAATGGGTTGAAATTTTGCATGCATCCTGGAACTATTTAGGTATTTAATACTGTCACAATAACATAACATTAATAACCTTTGCTTAATGATGTACTTTTTTTTATCGCCTCACAGCTACTTGCACGGAGCTGAACCTGAGCTACTGTCAGGATGTAGGCTACTCCAGGTGGGTCCTGGAGGTTGGTAGACTCACACAGTGCCATCCATTCAATATGCATTATTGTATTTAACATTTATTTCTTATTTTGAACACAGCAAATGTTACACAGGAACATTTGTAAATGTTTTACTTGAATGCAGCACGTTCATTTTCTCGAAACTTGGTAAAAGTTTCATCTAAAGTCCTGTCAAAGAATAAACGTGACTTATTTTTTGCCTTTATACGGCTTGCAGATAATCTGAGTAATGTAACTCCCTTTGGACCATGTGACTTGTCGGATTTGTAGTTTGTAATATTTTTATTCCTGTCTTTTTTTTTTTTTTGCAAATATATTATATTGAATTTTATAGTTAAAATCACATTTGACAATCATACTTTGCTCACTCAGACCGTTCATACATGCACTCATCCACACTACACTCACATGCACGCTTGAGGAGAGAAGTGCACTTGGGCTTTAGCAACTCAAGGCTTACAGTATAGACATTGTTAGAAAAAGTACCCATATACTGTGTATATATATATATATATATATATATATATGTCTTGATTGGATTATCCAGAGAATAGTGCTCGATACCATGGTAGAGCGCAATATGTAGGTGTGGGAAAAATCACAAGACTACTTCATCTCTACAGAACTGTTTCATGAGGGGTTCCCTCAATCATCAGGAGATTTTAATGGAAGCATTCACATACAATGGTTTATATAGGGCACAGAGTGGGTGGGTACAGGCAGGCGTAGGGGCGTGGTGATTGGCTCATGTGTTACCTAGGAGGTGTTTCCGTCTGTGGCGGCATTTTGAAATGATTTCACTGCTCTTGTTGAGGGATGACAGGTCTGGATGATACACACACAACTTACAACAGTGGTAATAAAAGATGCAACCTATGCTTAAAAGAGAAAGTGTTTATTATATATCATCCAGACAGTCTTGTCCACTTTTCCACTATGCAAACAGAATGATAGCACAACCACATTTATTATGAGGCTTCTGCAGACCCACAGAGGTGAATGCAAGACATACTTGGTCAACAGCCATACAGGTCACACTGAGGGTGGCCGTATAAACAACTTTATCACTGTTACAAATATGTGCCACACTGTGAACCCACACCAAACAAGATTGACAAACACATTTTGGGAGAACATCTGCACCGTAACACATCATGAACACAACAGAAGAAATACCCAGAATCCAATGCAGCCCTAACTCTTCCGGGCTACAATAGGGGGGGTACTGTATATTGTAGCCTGGGAGAGTTAGGGCTGCCTGGTACTCCGGCTTCCTCCCACTTCCAAAGACATGCACCTGGGGATAGGTTGATTCACAACACTAAATTGGCCCCAGTGTGTGAATGTGAGTGTGAATGTTGTCTGTCTATCTGTGTTGGCCCTGCAATGAGGTAGTGACTTGTCCAGAGTGTACCCGCCTTCCGCCTGATTGTAGCTGAGATAGGCACTAGCGCCCCCCGCAACCCCAAAGGGAATAAGCGGTAGAAAATGGATGGATGGATGGAGTGAAAGCGACAGAAACGTTGCCATTTCTTGTGTGCCCTGCTGCAGTCACACCATGACACCTGTCCGTCAGTAATAACAGTCCCCGATAACCTGCACCAATTCAAACCGTTATTTGTTTTTTGCTTAATTTGCATTGCCTCACTCGATGAACACTCATATATTTCTATATGACACCGGATAACACTGCGGGAGCCGTCACTTTTTTGCGTTCGCTATCCCGGTACTTTCCCGGCTTTTATCCGCCGACCCGCTGTATTGCAGTAGGGAGGAAAATCGGAACGACACACATTGCGTAAATAACATTATTCTCCGTGCGTCTGCTACATACAAATATATTCCACAACCCGAAACGTGTCTTTTTCAAAGCCTGCAGTGAAGAGAAAGGTTAGTGATGAGCAAACACAATTCCACGAAAAGTGGGAGATGCAATATTTATTTATTGCGCACAGGGGCACCCCGACGTGTCTTATTTGCACAGAGAAAGTTGCGGTGCACAAGGGATACAATTTGAAACATCATTATACAACCAGACATGCTGAGGAGTATGCAACATTTTTTTAAGAAATCTTTTCTCACCCAGACTTTGCATCCAGTGGCCCCCGGGTAAATTGAGTTTGAGACCCCTGGTTTATAGGGTTATAGGGTTAGACAAAATAAGTGCTCAACTACAGACCTTTTGGTCTGTAAAATTGTCAGTTCATGATTGCAAAACTGTTTGTTTATTTTGTTGACTACTGACCGAAAAAATTAAATGCTTTACTAAAATAGAACAACTAACTAATTAAAAGGACCTTTGACTTGCACTTCGCCTGCCGGCTCTGCGTGCGGGGATCACGCTAACACCCAGCATGCGACACATGACAATTTTAATTTGCATTGCACTTGGGTAGCTAGACGTGTAATAAAACATTTAATGATTTGCAAAGACTAAGCTTTTGACCGTATTAGTTTTGTTAAAGCAGTGTTTTTCAACCTTTTTTGAGCCCAGGCACATTTCTTGCGTTGAAAAAAATCAGGAGGCACACCACCAGCAGAAATGATTAAAAAACGAAATTCAGTTAATAGTAAAAAGTCGTTGTTGCAATCGTTGGATATGACTTTAAACCAAAACCAAGCATGCATCACTATAGCTCTTGTCTCAAAGTAGGTGTACTGCCACATCACACCCTGACTTATTTGGAGTTTTTTGCTCTGTTGCTGTGTTTAGTGTTTTAGTTCTTGTGTTGCGCTCCTATTTTGGTGGCTTCTTCTCTTTTTTTGGTATTTTCCTGTAGCAGTTTCATGTCTTCCTTTGAGCGATATTTCCCACATCTACTTTGTTTAGGCAATCAAGAATACTTCAGTTGTTTTTGTCCTTCTTTGTGTGGACATCGTTGATTGTCATGTCATGTTCGGGTGTACATCCTGGATGCCGTCTTTGCCCCACAGTAAGTCTTTGCTGTCATCCAGCATTCTGTTTTTGTTTATTTTGTAGCCAGTTCAATTTTATTTTCGTTCTGCATAGCCATTCCTAATCTTCAATGCCTTTTCTTTGAGGCACTCACCTTTAGTTTTTTTTTTGGTTTTAGCTTTAGACACCTTTTTACCTGTACCCTGCCTTCCGCTGTTTCTGACATCTACAAAGCAGTTAGCTACCGACTGCCACCTACTGGTATGGAAGAGTGTTACGCGGTTACTCTGCCGAGCTCCAGACAGCACCGACACTCAACACCAACACATATATTTACTATAAATACTGGTTTGCAAAAAATATTTTTAACCTAAATAGGTGAAATTAGATAATCTTCCACGGCACACCAGACAATCTCATGACACACTAGTGGTTGAAAAACACTGTGTTAGAATAATGTGAGACATTAAAAGTGTGCATGTCCGAAGCCTTCAGAATTTTTATGGAAGACCGTCGTGTTGTTTTTGGTGCAATCTCGTTAATTAAGAAACAAAAAAAGTTTGCATGAATAGAACTATTGTTAAATCCTTTCTTGGTGCTCCAGAACGATATTTCCCAACATCCTCGGCCACCGGACTCGTATTGAAGCAGAGTCAGGGGCCGAGTACCTTCTCCTGAGTGTCATCCACGGACTCCTCAAAGGCGAGTGCTCCCCTGACATGCGTCTGGTGGGCTGCTCGGTGCTCGCATCTCCCTGTCAGGATGACAAGATGATCAAGCCATGCCGCAGCACGTGCGAGGCCCTGAGGAGGGACTGTTCCCATACCCTGGAGGCCGTGGACATGGCCTGGCCTTACTTCCTGGACTGTGACCGCTTCTTTGCCAGCGACCAAGAAGGTTGCTTTGACCCGCTGGCGGCGCTGAAAGGTAAAGGTCTAACTCTTTCAACTTCTTGGCTCTGTTCCTAAAATTTCAAATCCAACCGTCGCGTCCCCTGCCCATGCCTTTCAGCCAAGCAAGAGCTTTCAAGGTCCAGCCTTTCAGCCGAAGAGCCGAGCACCATCATCCAGTTCACGTACTCGTCTAACACTCAGATGTACAGTCTTCTGAAGAGAACGGCAGCCAAGTGCTCGCACATCTCTCAAGTATACAGCATTGGGCGCAGCACCGAGGGCCGAGATTTACTGGTCATCGAGTTTTCCAACAATCCAGGACAGCACGAACTGGGTAAGTAAAACGGCTTTTTTGAGGTTTTATCTATTTATTTATTTTCAATCAGGGACAATAATTTTAGGTATGGGAAACATTTTCTAAGTAACAAACACTTAATTTTGAGTTAATTTGACACCAGGGGAACATACAAGGGTTAGGGTTAGGGTTACTAATAAGCAATCAACGTTTATTTGTATAGCCTTAAATCACAAGTGTCTCAAAGGGCTGCACAAGCCACAACGGGGGAGACCGGATGCAATGGACTTTGAGTGGGTCTAGCATATTATTGTGACAGTCCAGTCCATAGTGGATCTAACATAATAGTGAGAGTCCAGTCCATAGGGAAGCCAGCAGGAGACCATCCTGAGCAGAGACAGGTCAGCAGTGCAAATATGACCCCAACTGATGCACAAGCCGTCCACCCCAGGTCCCGACTCTGGACAGCCAGCACCATGACCACCGGACATGTGCCCACCTTCCACAATGGAGAGGGGGGCAGAGCAGAAAAGAAAACAAACGGCAGATCAACTGGTCTAAAAAGGGGGTCTATTTAAAGGCTAGAGTATCCAAACGAGTTTTAAGATGGGACTTAAATGCTTCTACTTATCGAGGGAAGACTCTTAGTTAATGGCTTAATGGTTGTATAATAAGGCCATGCAGAATAAAGCATTAATAAATACTTATTAGTTACTAATTAAGAGCCAATATGTTACTAATTTGCATGTTAATAAGCTACTAATTAATGGTAAATATGTTCCCCATACTAAAGTGTTACCGACTTTTAATACCGTATTTTTCGGACCATCGGGTGCTCCGGATTATAAAGCTCATTGCCAATGAGTGGGTCTAGTTAGGTCTATTTTCATACAAAAGGCGCACCAGATTATGAGGCGCATTCAAAGTATTTGTTTGTCATGAAACCATATTTCTTTCCATACAAATGGGTGATTCCACTGACTATTGACAACAAATGAACGTCACACTCCCTCTCGATTGACATATTTTACGATCAAGCGAAACGCAACAAACACAGCAAAATATGAACGTGAAGGGTAGAAAAATCAATCCACCTACAATTTGATCACTAAGCTTTAGAACTTTGTTGTACACATCTCCTTCCCCGTCTGTCCCTGACACCCACATTTCAGGCTGGCCGCTCTGTAAACACTCTGTGGAAACTCTCCCCACCCACACTACTTGGTGCCTCACCTGAGCTGCTGTGACTTAGATTACCATAGTAACTAATTGATTACCATAGTAACTAAATAAATTACCATAGTAACTAGTATATCATGCAAAAATGCAGATTCCAACCATAGTTCAGGACTTAAGGTCATTTGAAAACATCACTGCACATCATATAGGCAGCTAAAGTTTTGATTTTAAAGATCTAAAAAACTTATTTGGTAATGTCCGGCGGGCCAAATTGAAAAGCTTAATGGGCCACATGTGCCAACCCGGCCTTAATTTGTCCAGGTCTGTAAGATGTTTGGGCAATTATTTGCTACGAATTCTTTTGGAACAGTTTAGGAAATGTCCTTCTGTGTTCTAGAAAGCAAAGCAATGGTGGTGATTATACTAGTCAATACTGTGTTTACCGCTTGTAAAACTAATATAATTGTATTTGCTTCTTGTCTGTAAAACTTTATACTTTGTAGTGGAGCCAGAGGTCAAGCTCATAGGCAACATGCACGGCAATGAAGTACTGGGCCGCCAGTTGCTCATCTACCTGGTCCAGTACCTGTGTTCAGAATACACCTTGGGTAACCAGCGTGTTCAAGCCCTCATCAACAACACCCGCATTCACATCCTGGCCTCCATGAACCCAGATGGCTATGAGCTGGCCGCCGCAGAGGTAGAGGATAACAATGACCCGGAGCTCATCAACCAGGAAGTAAATATTGTTAACAGTACAAAAAAGACAAACCGCCATTATCCGTTGTCAGTCCAGTCTGCTGTGTCTCTCTGGTGGGGAAGTGAAGGCATGAAGTTCTGATCTGTGTATGAAATAGATGGATGGAAGTTTTGGGTCACAGATTGTGACGCAGTTGTCTGAAGCAAAAACAAGATCCAAGTAATCTTGTTTGCACCTGTTGTAAGATCATGCACAGGTGTTTTGGTTAGTCAGTTATGTGTGCAATGAGGTGATGCTGCCAATTAAAGGGAAAACTAAAGCACGATTTAAAGACTTGTTTTCAGGTAATGTGCAAAAACACAACTGCACACACACACCTGTGTGTTTTTTTATTTAAACTTTTATCACTGTAGTAGACTGCACAGTACAGTACATGTTCCGTGCAATTGACCACTCAATTGTAACACCCGAATAAGTTTGTTAACTTGTTTAAGTCGGGGTCCACGTTAATCAATTCATGGTAAACACTAACCAGATAAGGTTGGAATTAGGGTTGCACGATATAGATGATATACGATATCATCGGTAAAGCTTGTGAAAAGGCATGTTGATGACACATTCTAGCTGTGTCCCGCAAATTTGACAGCGACTAACGAACAAACACAATGTAGCATTGTCACTAGCAAACTAGAAGTTAACGTTCATACATAGTGCAAAGCCACTTCAACGATGTGTATACAGTATATATATATATGTATGTATATATGTATATATATATATATATATATATATGTATATATATATACATGTATATATGTATGTATGTATGTATATATATATATATATATATATATATATATATATATCCATCCATACAGGTCAAAAGTTGGACACACCTTCTCATTTCAATGCATCATATTGTAGATTGTCACTGAAGGCATCACAACTATGACACCTTTGAAGGGAAAACCATTTCATCTCATCGAGAGAATGCCAAGAGTGTGCGAAAAAGTAATCAAAGCAAAGGGTAACTATTTAGACGAAACTAGAATATAAAACATGTTTTTAGTTAGTTCACTTTTTTTTTTTAAGTACATAACCCCGCATGTGTTCATTCATAGTTTTGATGCCTTCTTCGACAATCTACAATGTAAATAGTCATGAAAATAAAGAAATCGCATTGAATGAGGAGGTGTGTCCAAACCTTTGGCCTGTATACAAGTACAACCCATTTATTTACTGTATATATATACTGTATATATATATATATATATATATATATATATATATATATATATATATATATATATATATATATATATATATATATATATATATATATATATATATATATATATATATATTTGATTATTTACAATCCGGTAATTGGGATGTGGTGGGGGAGGGGGTTACGCTAGGGTTGTAGCTGCCTGGAGGTGTTCTTTTATTGCGGTTTTGAAGCAGGGTAGAGATGCACTTACTTTTACACCTGTTGGGAGTGCATTCCATATTGAAGTGGCATAGAAGGAGAATGAGTTAAGACCTTTTGTTAGATCGGAATCTGGGTGCGACGTGGTGGAGCGCCCCCTGGTGTTGTTGTTAAGGCGGTCATTTACGTTCTGGATGATATACATTGTTATCGCAGAAGGCTACAATATATAGTATATCGCAATATAGACTTTTGTCCATACTGCTAGTCGACATTTGTCTTGCATTAGAGGAGGGCGAGGGTGCCATGCAGTCAGTGCAGTGTGTTTATTATCGTAGGATTTATTGCCACATAAGTAGACGTTAGTGACTCAGGACGGAGCTCATGCCTTCTACCTCCTACCTGCTTTTCTGTCTAAACAGTCATGTCCTCCCACAACCAGATCAATCAAAGTCAGCACCAACATGAGTAAAACCATACGTTCTTGACAGTTCAGAAGTCTTTTGATGTAAGAGCTTGTACACGAACAGAATCATTACATTGAATTAAATTCCCACTATAACTGGCAATGGGAGAACTCTTTCCACTCCATTTCGTATTAACCAGAGTCTTCTAAACACCTCATTTGTTAAGTCATCACTCTGTGTTGTATTGTGCACTCTGTCAGAAGGTTCCAAGGGGGTGAGACTCCATAACACTGCCTGCTACATCCTCAAAAGGTCATTCATGTCTCATATGAAATAAATATTGGATATTGGCTACTGTAGTTCTGCTTTGCATGTTTTCAAATGGACTAATCACATGTATGCTGAAATGTAACATTTGACATGGGATTTCTCTTGCCGGGTACATGGTCTTGTCTACATGTTAACAATAGTTCCAACAGACGTAGTCTAACATTTTCTTGGCTAATATTCAATGTATGCTTCCCATGATGCCTGCTCCTCTAACACATCATCGTCATCCAACATCAACACAGACTAACGCTTTCTCACTCTCCCAGTTGTTTCAACCTAAATGTTTCAGGGTCACCTGATGAATGGTTGGACAAGTGGTCGCACAAACGCCCAGAACATCGACCTGAACCGCAACTTTCCTGACCTCACATCGGTCTTCTACCGGAACCGTCGGAGCAGGCACTACCGCACTGACCACATCCCAATTCCTGACGCCTACTGGTTTGGGAAGGTGAGATGAAATTTCATCATGATATTGATAATTACGATCAATACCGGTCTGTGGCGCCTGTATCTTCAGGCCACACGGGCACTTGCTGCAGGACGGCATTCTCTAGGCCAGTGTTTTTCAACCTATTTTGAGGCAAGGCACATTTTTTTAAATCTAAAAATACAGTGACACCACCAGCAGAAAATGTAAAAAAATTAAACTCCACCAGGTCTTTGTGACTTATTGGTTTGTTGGTGTTTTTCTGTGTTGTTGTCTTGTGCTGTTATTTTGGCGTTTTCCTGTAGCAGTTCCATGTTTTCCCTTGATGGCTATTCCCCGCACCTGCTTTGTGTTAGCAAGCAAGGCTATTTAAGTTGTTGCTATCCTTCTTTTTGTGGAAAATTGTTGCTTGCAATGTCATGTACAGATGTACTTTGTAGACGCCGTCTCTGCTCCAGTTTTTGCTGTCGTCTAGCATTCCGTTTCTGTTTACTTTGTAGCCAGTTCAGTTTTACTGTCGTTTTGCATAACCATCCCTATGCTTCATTGTCTTTTCCTTTTCCTTTTGTTCATTTTTGGTTTGGGTGTCACATACCTTTTTACCTGCACGCTGTCTCCCGCTGGGCACTGCATGTTGGGATCACAACAAACCCTCCTCATCTCACCCGACACATTCCGACTTTTACAAAGCAATTAGCTACCTGCTGCCACCTACTGATATGGAAGAGTATTACATGGTTACCCTGCCGAGTTTTACACAGCACAGACACTTAGGAACGGCTCATTATTTGCAGATTATAATTATTGATTTGCAAAAAAATGTCTTTTGGACCAGTTAGGTGAAGTTGCATAATTTCCCACGGTTGAAAAACACTGTTCTAGGGGGCGCCTCAAGGATTAGATTTAGACTTAGACTTCCTTTTTTTGTCATTCAAATTTGAACTTTGCAGTACAGATAAGAACGAAAAGTTGTTTTAGCTCAGTGTAGTGCAGGATAAAAGAGCATTAAGGTGCAGAGTGTTGGCATTTACAAATGAGTTAAGTTGATTCGGTGAGAATATTTATTTTATATTTATTTGTGCTAAATGTTTATAAGATGAGTCAGGATATGAGTCTGGAATGGGTTGGTTTCAGCCAGTATACAAAATTAAAAGTATTAAAATGTCCCCCAAAGCCTTTGAGTTTTCAGTATGAGACCCTGTACCACACTCTGCTGAATTACGGTCTGACACTTTTGCACTGATGATCCATTCTTTGATTGATACCCCTAAGTTTTC
This sequence comes from Nerophis ophidion, assembly GCF_033978795.1. Taxonomy (NCBI): domain Eukaryota; kingdom Metazoa; phylum Chordata; class Actinopteri; order Syngnathiformes; family Syngnathidae; genus Nerophis; species Nerophis ophidion. The sequence continues at coordinate 45,771,516 of NC_084630.1, read as the reverse complement.
ATGTGTTCTTCATGTACAGTTTGAAGGTTTGTGGCCTGAAATTTTCCTAGGGAGTTTACAGAATTAAAAAAAAAAATAAAAAAATCAAATTATATTTCGTCACCCTGTTAAAGTAATCACCTAACTAATTTTTT
>NC_084630.1:45563882-45766382 GCF_033978795.1 Nerophis ophidion | reverse complement strand
TTATTTTATCAAAAAATCTTAGGGTACATTAAACAAATGTTTCTTATTGCAGTTAAGTCCTTAAAGGGGAACATCACAATTTCAGAAGTGTTAAAGCCAATAAATATCAGTTCCTGGTGGCTTATTTTATTTTTCGAAGTTTTTTTCAAAATTCTACCCATAATGGAATGTCCCGAAAAAAGGCTTTAAAGTGTCTGATTTTCGCTATCTGTGAAGCCACCGTCCATTTTCCTGTGACGTCATCCAGTGATGCCAATACAAACAAAATGGCGGATAGCACGGCAAGATATAGCGACATTAGCTCGGATTCAGACTCCGATTTCAGCGGTTTAAGCGATTCAACAGATTACGCATGTATTGAAACAGATGGTTGGAGTATGGAGGCAGCTAGCCAAAACGAAATTGAAGAAGAAACTTAAGCTATTGAGCGAATAGCTATTGACGCTATTTGGCGATCGCCTTCTAACCAACGATTGAGTGCCGTGTCTGCCTTAGCATCGCCGGTAAAATGTGCAGACCAAACGATCGGGACTTTCGCATCTTGTGACAATGGAGGAACTTAAATATGTCGATTGGTAAGTGTTTGTTTGGCATTAAATGTGGGTGGAAGGAAAGGCTGGATGCAAATATAGCTACAAGAAAGCTTCTAAGAAAAACCGAACAGTCTAATTGTGATCAAATAAATGCCCTCAGATTACAATCCAATATGCTAAAAAAAATTTATCTACCGCTGTCTCTCATTTATCACGACCAATTAGTTCGAGGTTTGACCCGACTGTGGTAAATGAATTTCCACAAAGTAAAAATATAAGTCATGAATCAAATATTTTCATGGATAGTTTTTAAACAAACTTATAGAGTCTTCTAAAAATGAAATAGCACCCACATAGCCACTTTTACACTAGTTTCACCCATTATATTAAACTTGAGTGTGTTCTACTGTAGATTACTGTAGATCCTTCAAGCATCATTGCCATGGCCAAGAAAAAATGGCCACTATGTGGAAATACTTTGTTACATCCTGGGTAATTTCTTTAAGTTAGAACTGGGCTTCCATGTGCTGAACCCACGGGCATAAATTGTTCTGCCAAAAGTACATACTTTAAGAGCATATAAATGCATAAGAACATAATGTCATGGCTGTTTTGAGTTTCCAATATTTTCTACAACTGTTATTTTTTTGTGATAGAGTGATTGGAGCACATACTTGTTGGCCACAAAAAACAAAAAACAGGACAATGAGTGGGAAAGGAATGGCTAAGTCACGCTAGAATTAATGGCATTCCCAAAGTGCTGACTTAAATGTGTGGACAATGCTAAAGAAACAAGTCCATGTCAGAAAACTAACACATTTAGCTGAACTGCACCAATTTTGTCAAGAGGAGTGGTCAAAAATTCAACCAGAAGCTTGCCAGAAGCTTGTGGATGGCTACCAAAAGCGCCTTATTGCAGGTAAACTTGCAAAGGGACATGTAACCAAATATTAACATTGCTGTATGTATACTTTTGACCCAACAAATTTGGTCACATTTTCAATAGCCCCATAATGAATTCATAAAAGAAACAAACTTCATAAATGTTTTTGTGACTAACAAGTATGTGCTCCAATCCCTCTTTCACAAAAAAATAAGAGTTGTAGAAATGATTGGAAACTCAATACAGCCATGACATTAAGTTCTTTACAAGTGTATGTAAACTTTTGACCACGACTGTATACGATCATTAGCTGTGTTGTTAGCATTTTTATGTTAGCATTGCGTGTCCTGCGTTGGCATTCAACATACATCGCTCATGTCAAAGCCGTGTTATTGACGAAGCTAAAGTGTATCTTAAATCAACAGAGTTGATTTCCACTTAGCACTGCTGATAGCAGTCTTGCTAGCATTAATTGGCGCGCCAATAGTGCTACGTTCCGCTATTCTCTTTTGACATTGCTCGTGTTAAAAGCTCACCTAAGTGGAGATGTGTTATTGTTGAAGCAGGAATTGAAGAGGAAATGCATCAACAAGTTGGTCATCCAAAAGTTAGTCAACTTTATTGTCTTGATGATTATAGAGCCGACATTAGCCGCCGTGTTGTTAGCATTGTTCTCCCTTTTAATCCTGGAAATGGATCTTTAAGGATCACCACAACATAATAGATAATAAGACAAATATTGCACTATACATACTGTACATCAGGGGTCACCAACCTTTTTGAAACCAAGAGCTACTTCTTGGGTACTGATTAATGCCAAGGGCTACCAGTTTGATACACACTTAAAGAAATTGCCAGAAATAGCCAATTTGCTCAATTTACCTTTAATAAATACATCTATATATATAAAAAAATGGGTATTTCTGTCTGTCATTCCGTCATACATTTTTTTTCCTCTTATGGAAGGTTTTTTGTAGAGAACAAATGATGAAAAAAACACTTGATTGAACGGTTTAAAAGAGGAGAAAAAACGAAAAAAAATTTAAATTAAATTTTGAAACATAGTTTATCTTCAATTTCGACTCTTTAAAATTCAACCAAAAAAATCAAGAGAAAAACTAGCTAATTCGAATCTTTTTGAAAAAATAAAAAAAATAATTTATGGAACATCATTAGTAATTTTTCCTGATTAAGATTAATTTTAGAATTTTGATGACATGTTTTAAATAGGTTAAAATCCAATCTGCACTTTGTTATAATATATAACAAATTGGACCAATCTATATTTCTAACAAAGACAAATCATTATTTCTTCTAGATTTTCCAGAACAAAAATTAAAAAAAAATTCAAAAGACTTTGAAATAAGATTTAAATATGATTCCACAGATTTTCTATATTTGCCAGAATAAATTTTTTTGAATTTTAATCATAGTAAGTTTGAAGAAATATTTCACAAATTTTCTTCGTCGAAAAATCAGAAAATAAAATTAAGAATTAAATTAAAATGTATTAATTATTCTTTACAATAAAAACAAATACTTGAACATTGATTTAAATTGTCAGGAAAGAAGAGGAAGGATTTTAAAAGGTAAAAAGGTATATGTGTTTAAAAATACTAAAATCATTTTTATGGTTGTATTTTTTCTCTAAAATTGTCTTTCTGGAAGTTATAAGAAGCAAAGTAAAAAAATATGTGAATTTATTTAAACAAGTGAAGACCAAGTCTTTAAAATATTTTCTTGGATTTTCAAATTCTATTTGAGTTTTGTCTCTCTTAGAATTAAAAATGTCGAGCAACGCGAGACCAGCTTGCTAGTAAATAAATAAAATTTGAAATATAGAGGCAGCTCACTGGAAAGTGCTGCTATTTGAGCTATTTTTAGAACAGGCCAGCGGGCGACTCATCTGGTCCTTACGGGCGACCTGGTGCCCGCGGGCACCGTGTTGGTGACCCCTGCTGTACATACACTAAAACACATAAATAAGATTTATTTTAGACTTACACTTAGACAAACTTTATTGATCCACAAGGGAAATTGTTCTTCAACACTTTATCTAGTCCAAAATAATGTGGAACCCGCAGAATGATTTTTTTTTTGCCCGCCGCATATTGTCAAAGTAAAACAAAACAACAACAGTAAAATGTAAGAAAAACGAGCAAAAAGACGAACAGCAGGCGTGTCAAACCTGTTTCCATTAAGGGCCACAATGCTGTTATGGCAGCACTCTGAGGGCTGCTTGTAGCAGTAAATAATAAATGAATACACATGTATGAGGATTTGCCTTATGATATTATTACACAATGTGATTATTATATACAGTGACTTTTGCGGTCAAAATATGGCAGCTTAGTTGCCAGAATTTTACAGTACAATTTACACTGTTTTTTTATTTTTAATTTTTATAGCACAGTACTATAAATGGAAAAATGGTACCACTGCTTTTTCACAGTATTATTCTGCCATTTTTTCACTGTAAAGTCCATGGTTGCTGTTGCTCCAGTGTATTACTGCAAATGGACAAAAAAACAGTATTATTTTTGGTAGCACTTTAGTATGGGGAACATATTCACCATTAATTAGTTGCTTATTAAGTAACACATACTTAATTTAGAGTTATTTGGACACTATGGGAACATACATCGGTAAGGGTTAGGGTGAGCGTGAGGATGATGATGAGTTAGGGTTACTAATAAGCAATAATTCTGAGGTTATTGAGAAAAGACTCTTATTTAATGGCTTACTGGTTGTATAATAATGTTAGTAATTTGCGTGTTAATAAGCAACTAATTACTGGTGAATGTGTTCCCCATACTAAAGTCTTACCTTTTTTTTTTTTTTAATTAAAGTAAAAGTCTGACAACTGAGCTGCCACTTTTTTACCATAAAAAACTATTGTCTATTTACTGTTTCATTGACATTTAAGCATCCATCCATCCATCCATCCATTTCTACCGCTTATTCCCTTTGGGGTCGCGGGGGGCTCTTGTGCCTATCTCAGCTACAATCAGGCGGAAGGTGGCGTACACCTTGGACAAGTCGGCACCTCATCGCAGGGCCGACATTTAAGCATTAATTTATAATTTAACAAAAACATGTTTGGCATGTATGTTAATATAGTGATTTTTGCTTTGCTAGACACAGTATTAAAGTAAAAAAAAAAAAATACAACTGCACGCGGTACATTTATTTTTTTGTCACAATGGAAAAAAAGCTAGCAAGAAAAAAATAAAGTACTTTACAAACACATAATTTCCAGGCTTTCGCAGATCAGATAAAATGAATGCGGCAGACCAGATCTGTTTGACACTTGTGATGCACAATAATTAAATGAGCTGACATAAAATGTTGTCTTTAAATATATACAATGTCTGTGAAGCTGCAATATTTGAAGCGCAATGTGGCGAGGGACGTCTGTACTATATATTTCAAGAAAAATATAAGGTAACACTTTAGTATGGGGAGCATATTCACCATTAACTAGTTGCTTATTAACATGCAAATTAGTAACATATTGGCTCTTAATTACTCATTATTAAGTACTTATTAATGCCTTATTCTGCATGACCTTATTATAACCCTAACCCTCTAACTCTAACCCTAACCAAAACACTGTAAATTAAGTCTTTATTACATAGAATATGTGCCCCATACTACAAACCCTGTTTCTATTTGAGTTGGGAAATTGTGTTAGATGTAAATATAAACGAATACAATGATTTGCAAAATAATTTTCAACCAAAATTCAGTGGAATATGCTACAAAGACAACATATTGATGTTCAAACTGATAAACATTTTTGTTTTTGTGCAAATAATCATTAACTTTAGAATTTAATGCCAGCAACACGTGACAAAGAAGTTGGGAAAGGTGGCAATAAATACTGATAAAGTTGAGTAATGCTCATCAAACACTTATTTGGAACATCCCACAGGTGTGCAGGCTAATTGGGAACAGGTGGGTGCCATGATTGGCTATAAAAGCAGCTTCCATGAAATGCTAAGTAATTCACAAACAAGAATGGGGCGATGGTCACCAATTTGTAAGCAAATTGTCGAACAGTTTTAGAACAACATTTCTCAACGAGCTATTGCAAGGAATTTAGGGATTTTACCATCTACGGTCTGTAAAATCATCAAAGGGTTCAGAGAATCTGGAGAAATCACTGCACGTAAGCTATGTTATTACGGACTTTTGATCCCTCAGGCGGTACTGCATCAAAAAGCGTCATCAGTGTGTAAAGGATATCACCACATGGGCTCAGGAACACTTCAGAAAACCACTGTCAGTAACTACAGTTGGTCGCTACATCTGTAAGTGCAAGTTAAAACTCTACTATGCAAAGCAAAACCCATTTATCAACAATATCCTGAAACGCCGCTGGCTTGGCTGGGGCCGAGCTCACCTAAGATGGACTGATGAAAAGTGGAAAGGTGTTCTGTGGTCTGACGAGTCCACATTTCAAATTATATTTGGAAACAGAGGACGTGTTGTCCTCCAGAACAAAGCGGAAAATAACTATTCGGATTGTTATAGGTGCAAAGTTGAAAAGCCAGCATGTGTGATGGTATGGGGGTGTATTAGTGGCCAAGGCATGGGTAACTTACACATGTGTGATGGTATGGGGGTGTATTAGTGCCCAAGACATGGGTAACTTACACATGTGTGATGGTATGGGGGTGTATTAGTGCCCAAGGCATGGGTAACTTACACATCTGTGAAGGCACCATCAATGCTGAAAGGTCCATACATGTTTTGGAGCAACATATGTTGTTTTCATGGATGCCAATGCGTATTTCAGCAAGACAAGTGTTACAACAGCGTGGCTTCGTAAAAAAAGAGTGTGGGTACTTTCCTGGCCCGCCTGCAGTCCAGAAGACCTGTCTCCCATGGAAAACGTGTGGCACATAATGAAGCGTAAAATAGGACAGCGGAGACCCCGGACTGTTGAAGGACTGAAGCTCCACATAAAACAAGAATGGGAAAGAATTCCACTTTCAAAGCTTCAACAATTAGTTTCCTCAGTTCCCAAACGTTTATTGAGTGTTGTTAAAAGAAAAGGTGATGTAACACAGTGGTGAACATGCCCTTTCCCAACTACTTTGGCACGTGTTGCAGCCATGAAATTCGAAGTTAATTATTATTTGCAAATAAAAAAAAATAAAGTTTATGAGTTTGAACATCAAATATATTGTCTTTGTAGTGCATTCAATTGAATATGGGTTGAAAATGATTTGCAAATCATTGTATTCTGTTTATATTTACATCTAACACAATTTCCTAACTCATATGGAAACGGGGTTTGTAAATAAAGGGTTACCAAATATAAGAATGTAATTAATTGTATTAGCTGTGGACCACAAATGGTACCCCTGCTTTAGCAGCTCACACCACCATGGTGTCAATAATGACCTGTATTCAAAGTGTATTTAATAGAGCAATCTGACCTTCAAATCAAAGAAAAGAAAAGAAAAAAAATCAAATATTTTTTGATACAGACGTCAGCTATAACATTATTTTTCAATTCCAATTAGGTTTTTGAGAGACAGGCTTCTTGTAATTTTTAAAATTGCAATTTACATGCAACATTTCTGCAAGTAAAGGCTCTTCTGGGTGTGTTATAATAAAGTGGCTACAGTCATTGCTGAAACAACTAAACTCATTATAGCTTTTCCCACTGTGTCTATTACAGGCAACAGGTAGATACTCGGGTTAATTATGTAGTAATAATGTAATTACTGTCTGTCTTATTTTGTCCAACTGCAGGCATGTCAGACTTTAACTACCTGCACACAAATTGCCTGGAGATCACAGTGGAGCTCGGCTGTGACAAATTCCCTTCAGAAGCCGAGCTTTACCCAGAATGGAAGAGGAACAAGGAAGCCTTGCTCAGTTTTCTTGAGTCGGTAAGAACATCATCCCTACAACTTTTATCCGCTAGACAAATTTAGAATTGATTTGTGCACATCACAGATGTACTGACAGAAAAAAAATGCAACATACTGCAGTTATTCCAAACACACAATAATGTGCCATGCGATATCATCACATCTGGCTTAACTGGTCAAATATTTATCATATCAGAAAGCAATGTAAACTATGTTTCGAGTAAAGAACAGCCTTCCAGCTTGTATTCTTCCATCCATCCATTTTCTACCGCTTATTCACTTTGGGGTCGCGGGGGGGACTGGTGCCTAGCTCAGCTACAATTGGGCGGAAGGCGGGGTACACCCGGGAGCTTGTATTCTTATGTTATTTAAATTAAGAGGGGAAAACTATAAATTACGAGGGACAATGATTTTTGAAATAGGTAAAAAAAGAACATATATAAAACACAAATGTATTTCAGCTTTAGGAGTTAAATGGTGGAACAAGCTCAGTGAGGAGTTGAAAACATGTAGTTCTTTGTTAAGGTTTAAGAAAACCTTGAAAGGTGAAATAATTGAAAATGATAAAATATAATAACAATTACTTTCATTCCGTTGATTTTTTTTTATTGTTGATGTTCCAGGCAATCTAATTTTCAGTGAATGTATATGTGGAGGTATGTATTCTCCGGGTTCTTCGGACCACCAAGCACCAAAATGACAGTCTTGTCCAGGTTTACAATATGGTTTATTTTTCAATAAATTGTCTTTCATGTGCTTTTCAGCAATTGTCTTTGGGGTTATCTTTTTAGCTCGTGCTCCAACTCCAACTCCAACTCTCCTCTCCTCCCCGGCTGCTGTCTTTTAACAGAGCGACAGGTGATTAGATAAGCAGGCCCAGGTGGGCCCTCTATGCACCTGTCGCTGATCTCGAAGCCGGTCCTTCCACAGCCCGCTTTGCTGCAGGGGCGCAGGCCACGCGCCCCCACCCCCCACGCACACAGTATAGGATAGGCAAATATACGTTTGTCTTCAGCCTATTCCTTTTTCGGTTATTCTTTTTCTTTACTTTTTGTGTGTGTATATGTAGTATTGTTAATATGTGTAATCTGTACTGTTAAACTGTTCACACAAAATGGTTGATGATTGATTATATGACTGAAAAAAACTTATTTCGGTCATTCACACAGTATTTACTACTTCTGTCAATGATTCATTTTTAAAATCAGATCAATCACACTTTTGAACTTTGATTAATCATAGTATATAAAAAGTTCAACCAACTTTAAAAAAAGCCCTAAATATTTGGACTTAGACAGACTTTAATGATTCATAAGGCAAATTGTTCCACACAGTAGCTCAGTTACAAAGGATGGAAAGGGTAAGGATGGAAAGGATCTTTTACACAAGGGCACAAAAAGAGGGCGAAAACAAAAAGGTATAAAGTAGACAAAAAATGTACCATATTAGCAATATAAAATATAACATATACAGTCGTGGTCAAAAGTTTACATACACTTGTAAAAATCATCATGTCATGGCTGTCTTGAAATTTCAATAATTTCGACAACTTGTTACAGAGGTATGGGAGCACATACTTGTTAGTTACAAAAAACATTTATGAAGTTTGGTTCTTTTATGAATTTATTATGGGTCTACTGAAAATATAACCAAATCTGCTGGGTCAAAAGTATACATACAGCAATGTTAATATTTGCTTACATGTCCCTTGGTTTCACTGCAATAAGGCGCTTTTGGTAGCCATCCACAAGCTTCTGGTTGAATTTTTGACCACTCCTCTTGACAAAATTGGGGCAGTTCAGCTAAATTTGTTGGTTTTCTGACATGGACTTGTTTCTTTAGGATTGTCCACATGTTTAAGTCAGGACTTTGGGAAGGCCATTCTAAAATCAATCAATCAATCAATGTTTACTAATCTTAACTGTAGCCAAATATTAACATTGCTGTATGTATAAGAACCAAACTTCATGATTTTTTTTTGTGACCAACAAGTATGTGCTCCAATCACTCTTATCACAAATCAAAAAAGAGTTTTAGAAATGATTGGAAACTCAACACAGCCATGACATTTATGTTCTTTACATATATACACAGTATATACTATATACTGATATATGATATTGTATACAATATATAACAAATCTCAAATACCATGTACAAACAGTATATCGTACAATATTGCAATATTTTGTACAATATTTCAGTATATTATTATACATACTGTATATATAGTATATATTTTGACAAAAATGCAATTTTATTGTCAGAATGTCAGAAACAAAACTTTTTTCAGTGTTTTGCTTGAATACATGTCTTATTTAGTGACGGTTAAAGTAAAGAAGAATGTACAGTAACAAAAAAATGGCATGATTATTCTACGTATATGCATGATTAATGTGATACATTTTTGTGATCAATAGGTTGCGTTAACGATTACAACTTTGACAGCTCTAAGCCTGTGTTTACTCCAGAAAATGTATCGATGCCAGCAAGGGACTGTAGTCAATCAATCAATCAATGTTTACTTATATAGCCCTAAATCACGAGTGTCTCAAAGGGCTGCACAAGCCACAATGACATCCTCGGTTCAGATCCCACATCAGGACAAGAAAAAACTCAACCCAATGGGATGACAATGAGAAACCTTGGAGGGGACCACAGATATGGGGACCCCCTACCCCTGGGCAACCGGTGCAATGGACGTTGAGTGAATCTAGCACCCCCACCCCCTGCACAAAGGAGAGGGGGGCAGAGCAGAAAAGAAACAGCAGATCAACTGGTCTAAAAGCGGGGGTCGATTTAAAGGCTAGAGTATACAAATGAGTTTTAAGATGGGACTTAAATACTTCTACTGAGGTATCATCTCTAACTATTATCCAGAGGGCATTCCAGAGTACTGGAGCCTGAATAGAAAACGCTCTATAGCCCGCAGATTTTTTTGGGGGGGGCTCTGGGAATGACTAATAAGCCGGGGCTCTTTGAACGCAGATTTTTTGTTGGGACATATGGTAGAATACAATCAGCAAAATAGGTAGTGACAGGCAGAATCTTTAACATCTATTCAACTAGACGGCAGAAGCTACATAATTAACCTGAGTATTCACCTGTTGCCTGTTCATAGAAAACAACAAGTCATGACATGCTTTGTAGTGTGGCATGAGAGGTTTCTGATGTAAAATACTGTTTGCTCAACCAAGGTTGGAAAAACCTGACATTCTGAGAAGATTTATTCTACGGACCTAAAACCACGCATGTTTGGCTATTGAGAGGTGTGAATGTTTGTTTGTGTTTATGTGTTTTGTTAATAGGGTTGATTACTGCTTGAAAAATAGACCAGCTGGAAAATTTTGCCTAACTCAATGGGTTTCATCTCTACTGGAGTCCTCAATGCCAACAAGGGGAAATTACACTTTGACTGTCTTTGGCTTTGATTGATTATTAGTAGATTGCACAGTACAGTACATATTCCGTACCATGGTAACACCAGAGTAAGTTTTTCAACTTGTTTAAAGGCCTACTGAAATGAGATTTTCTTATTTAAACAGGGATAGCAGGTCCATTCTATGTGTCATATTTGATAATTTTGCGATATTGCCATATTTTTGCTGAAAGGATTTAGTAGAGAACATCGACGATAAAGTTCGCAACTTTTGGTCGCTAATAAAAAAGCCTTGCCTGTACCGGAAGTAGCAGACGATGTGCGCGTGACTTCACCGGTGTGAGGGCTCCTCACATCCTCACATTGTTTACAATCATAGCCACCAGCAGCGAGAGCGATTCAGACCGAGAAAGCGACGATTTCCCCATTAATTTGAGCGAGGATGAAAGATTTGTGGATAAGGAAAGTTAAAGTGAAGCACAAAAAAAAAAAAGCGACTGCTCCGGGTGGCAGCAGTGTGAGCGTTTCAGATGTAATTAGACACATTTACTAGGATAATTCTGGAAGATTGCTTATCTTCTTAGTGTTTTAATATTGTTTTAGTGAGATTGTAAAGTCATACCTCAAAGTCGGATGGCTGCGGTGAACGCCAGTGTCTTAGATGGAAGCCATGGAGGAGCCAAGATCACAGCTGCCTTTTTTGACAGCTGCTGCAGGAGGAAGTCCAGTAATCCACTGATGTCTCCGATAAGCGCCGACTTAATATCACAATTTTCCCATCCAAAAACATGCTGGTTGACGTAGAGAAACATGTTCGCTTGACCGCTTTGTGTTAAAGCTTCACAACAAACAAAGAAACACCGGCTGTGTCTCAGTGCTAAAGGCAGCTGCAATCCACCGCTTTCCACCAACAGCATTCTTATTTATAGTCTCCATTATTAATTGAACAAATTGCAAAAGATTCAGCAACACAGATGTCCAAATTACTGTGTAATTATGCGATGAAAAGAGACGACTTTTAGCCGCAAATGGTGCTGGGCTAATATTTCCCCCTCCAACCAATAACGTCACAAGCACGTGTCATCATACGCGTCATCATACGGGTCATCATACGGGTCATCATTCCACAACGTTTTCAACAAGAAACTCCGCGGGAACATTTAAAATTGTAATTTAGTAAACTAAAGCGGCCGTATTGGCATGTGTTGCAATGTTAATATTTCATCATTGATATATAAACTATCAGACTGTGTGGTGGCTAGTAGTGGCTTTCAGTAGGACTTTAAGTCAGGGTCCACGTTAATCAATTCATGGTAAATGACAGTTAAGATTGCTTGTTTGCATCAAAAGAGTTGTTTTTCTCACTACGATAGGGCAAAACCATCCTTGCCCAGGCACATCCTCCTGGTTTTGGAGTGTACATTTTTGGGGTTTTGGCACCAGCTGCTAGTCTAGATCTGACCAATCCAAGTCTCTGAGCACGAACTGACAAAGCCTCCTCGGATGAGCGGCGAAACGTGCGATAGTCCAAGTTAAAGAAAACGGCAGGCTGTCTTCTTCTAATGGATTTATTACAATCTTTGTTAGCTGTGTAACGTTTGCTGTGGTCTGGAACAACATGGCACACAAACAACTTTCAGAAATGCAGCCAGTATTACGTACAGATAATGTGTCATGAGACATGAAAATATAAATTAAATACAGAGAGGACATAAGTAAAGGAAATTAAATAAGGTCAAATATAGCTACAAACGAGGCATAAAGATGCAATATGTACATACAGCTAACCTAAATAGCATGTTAGCATCGATTAGAATGCAGTCATGCAGTAACCAAATAGGCCTGATTAGCACTCCACACAAGTCAATAACATCAACAAAGCTCACCTTTTCACATTCATCCACAGCATAAAACGCTTGTTGGACAAAATCAAACAAAGAAGGAGCGGCACAAAACAAGTTTTTCTTTGGTAGTCTTGGAGAAATTTGCACACAGTGAGTTTAAGGACGGCCGAAATTAGGAGGACAAAACGGTGCTCGCCAATGACTCTCAATTGTGAAGCAACGTTTAATGTACACAGTGGGATTTGTAACAATTAAGAAGGTATGTCTTATGTGTGTCCTACTGAAAAAGGTCCGGGGACTAACTGTATTTCAATATTGCTCATTTTAGGTGGTACTTGGAGAACCACATTTTTTCTAAGGTGGTACTTGGTGAAAATATTGTGAGAACCCCTGTGGTAGACAATACAGAATTAAAGTCCTACTGAAAGCCACTACTAGCCACCACGCAGTCTGATAGTTTATATATCAATGATGAAATATTAACATTGCAACACATGACAATACGGCCGCTTTAGTTTACTAAATTGCAATTTTAAATTTCCCGGGACTTTTTTCTTGAAAACGTCGCGTAATGATGACGTGTACGTGTGACGTCACGGGCTCTTATAAATATGAGCGCTGCACACACACACAGCTAAAAGTCGTCTGCTTTAACGGCATAATTACACAGTATTTTGGACATCTGTGTTGCTGAATCTTTTGCAATTTGTTCAATTAATATTGGAGAAGTCAAAGTACAACAATGGAGTTGGGAAGCTTTAGCCTTTAGCCACACAAACACACGGTGATTCCTTGTTTAAAATTCACGGAGGTGAAACTTTACTATGGATCACAGCGCGGTCAAGCCAACATAGATCCCTACCAAATGTCACCCAGCAGGTTTCGGTGAGAAAATTGTGGTTAAAAAGTCGCCACTTACCAGATATCAGCTGAGCTTGCGCCGTCCTTACAGCTACCGTCGACTTCCCCGAGACACTGCGCGTCAACACCCGGCCGTGGACGTACACTTCCGACTATCAGGTACTGTTAAACTCACTAAAACACTAGCAACACAATAGAAAGATAAGGGATTTCCCAGAATTATCCTAATAAATGTGTCTAAAACATATGAATCCTTTTTTTTTTTTTCTAGTCCGTCGCTATCAATATCCTCAAACACGAAAATGTCATCCTCGCTCAAATTAATGGGGAAATTGTCGTTTTCTCGGTCCAAATAGCACTTTTTGTTGGAGGCTCCCATTAAAATCAATGTGAATATGTGAGGAGCCATCAACATCTGCGACTTCCGGTAGAGGCAGGGCTTTTCTCCAGTTGCAAACTTTATCGTGGATGTTCTCTACTAAATCCTTTCAGCAAAAATATGGCAATATCGTGAAATGATGAAGTATGACACATAGAATGGACCTGCTAGCCCCGTTTAAATAAGAACATCTCATTTCAGTAGGACTTTAATTAACAGTTTAGTTTAGCAGCCGTGAGCTCAGTTTCCACGAGTCTTGTTTACATTGGGATTTATTGACCTTTCACCCTAAAATCAGCTGGAATGGAATGTGTTGAGAGTCGAGGTTTGTTCTTCTTGGGCAGGTCCATCGGGGGATTAAAGGAGTAGTGAAGGACGTTGATGGTAATGGGATCAAAGGTGCCACCATTTCTGTCAGAGGGATTCGAAAAGATGTCACCACAGGTAAACACGGCCGGAATATTTCTTTTATTTCACTTGTTTCTGTTTTAATGTTTCCATCTTGCGACTGTACCTCGCTGTCTCAGATGAAAGTGGAGACTACTGGCGGCTGCTGAGCCCCGGTACTCACATTCTGACCGCCACAGCTAAAGGTTACTCCCGGGTCAGCAAGCGGGTTCATTTACCCCACAGCATGAACAAGGCCGGACGTGTGGACTTTGTCTTGAAGAAGGTTTGTCAGGTCTTCAGCAAACCGTTGTCCATAATTCTCAGACTCCATTAATCCTTATTTCATAATCCTGTATGAAGGTTCCACTGGAGCCGGATATTGACGATCACCTCTTCCCCATCACGGACACATGGGATCGATTTGACCCTTACAACCAGTTTGAGCGCGACGGCGAGCCAGATTTGGCTGAGGGGGGCATCGAGCGGCAGGAAAAACCCTGGTGGTGGAACTACTTCTCCCAGTCTGGCATCGCACCCCCAAACTGGCTGTTGCGAAATGTCTAAACTCAGCATATGTCACACAGCATTTGTGTAGCACTTCCAGACATATCTAACAAAACATAAAAAGGCTTTCTTCCGCCAGATATTTCAACATGCAAATTAGTTGTTTGTATTTGAAGGAAATCGTCTCCAAACATTATCGCAGTAACAAAGGGAGTTCTGGCAGCTGCAATAAAATTGCACAGAAATTGTTGTTATATACAGTCTGGTTACCTAATAGGCCCCAAAACTATAGAAGTAGAATTGTCTCACATCAACTTAAATATCCATCCATCCATCTTCTACCACTTGTCCCTTTTGGAGTTGGGGGGGGGGGGGGTTGCTGGAGCCTATTTCAGCCGCATTCGGGCGGAAGGCGCGGTACACCCTGGATAAGTCACCATCTATCATCCATCCATCCATCCATTTCCTACCGCTTATTCCCTTTCGGGGTCGCGGGGGGCACTGGCGCCTATCTCAGCTACAATCGGGCGGAAGGCGGGGTACACCATGGACAAGTCGCCACCTCATCGCAGGGCCAACACAGATAGACAGACAACATTCACACACTAGGGACCATTTAGTGTTGCCAATCAACCTATCCCCAGGTGCATGTCTTTAGAAGTGGGAGGGGCCTATCCCCAGGTGCATGTCTTTGGAGGTGGGAGGAAGCCGGAGTACCCGGAGGGAACCCACGCATTCACGGGGAGAACATGCAAACTCCACACAGAAAGATCCCGAGCCTGGATTTGAACCCAGGACTGCAGGACCTTCGTATTGTGAGGCAGACGCACTAACCCCTCTGCCACCGTGAAGCCCACAATCGGGCTATCAATATGATATTAATATGTATGGTAAATGGGTTAAACTTGTATAGCGCTTTTCTACCTTCAAGGTACTCAAAGCGCTTTGACACTACTTCCACATTTACCCATTCACACACACATTCACACACACATTCACACACTGATGGAGGGAGCTGCCATGCAAGGTTAACCACGACCCATCAGGAGCAAGGGTGAAGTGTCTTGCTCAAGGACACAACAAACATGACGAGGTTGGTAAAAGGTGGTGATCAAACCAGGAACCCTCAGGCTGTTGGCACAGCAACTCTCCCAACAGAGCCACGCCGTCCCCATATATTGATGGACATACAATTACAAATAGATATGTAATATACAAATAAATAAATAGTTTGTATAAATAAATGCATATTTGTAAATATACTTTTGAAATTTGAAAATATGTTCAAATAAAATTTATACATGTAAAGATGTGACGTACAAATAAATCAAGAATTTGTATAAATAAACGTGTTAAATATATTTCTGAGATTTGAATATAAATATGCTTGGTTTTGTATTTGTATTGAATTTGCATATGTGCATCGCTTTTTTCTTTTGTGTCGATGAGACATTCCTCCCACAAACCAGATGCACAAATAAATTTGACCTTTACGCTTGCCTGAACAACCAGCAGAGGGCACTGCAGCCAGAGCCACACATTGCACTGATAAGAGATCAGTATTTACATTGGGTCAAGGTCTTTCAACGGCATTGATAGAATAAAATAAACATCTAGCACGACCTTTCAGTCTAACTGGATGAATTAGCATTAGCTAATACAACTTCTCTCTGTAAAGACGTGGATTGTTTTTGTGCAGATAACTCCAGGCATTTTGCATATAATGCTCTGTGACCCAGACCGCTCTGGCTGCAGTGCCCTCTGCTGGTTGGTCAGGGGAGTGTGTAGGTCACATTTATTTGTGCATCTGATTTGTGGTAGAAATGTCTCATTTACACAAAAGCAAAAAAGCGATCAACTTATGCAAATTTAATACAAATACAAACACAAAATCAAGCATATTCATATTCAAATCTCGAAATACATGTTTGTTTATACAAATTATTGATTTATTTGTATATCGCATTTGTATTTGTATATTTATTAATAAATGAATATGTATTAATATCATATTGACATATATAAGTTGATGTGAGACAATTCTACTTCCATACAAAACTAGTTACAGCCATTTTATAGTGAACACAACTCTGAAAATTAGAATTAGAATGGCCACTTATAAAGAACAGATATGTTTGCATTGTTTTATATGAAAAATAAAAAGTACAAATCTGGCATGTTATTTTGTTAATGTATTATATTTTATTGTAAGATTTTTATTTTTTTAAGCTCCTTTTGGTTAACCATTTATTCCAGGGGTGTCAATGTGACGGTTCGCTGGCATCATGGTGCAGGTTCGTTCTCTCAATTATGCAGACGGACTTGGACACAGCGTAAAGGTAAGAAATGATGAAGTGAAGTGAAGTTAATTCTATTTATATAGCACTTTTTCTCTAGTGACTCGAAGCGCTTTAAATAGTGAAACCCAATATCTAATTTTTACATTTAAACCAGTGTGGGTGGCACTGGGAGCAGGTGGGTAAAGTGTCTTGCCCAAGGACACAACGGCAGTGACTAGGATGGCGTAAGCGGGAATCGAACCTGCAACCCTCAAGTTGCTGGCACGGCCGCTCTACCAACCGAGCTATACCGCCCCGGTATAAATAATGATTTATTAACACTAAAAAACAGACCAAGAACAGAAAACTTGCACTAAGTACAAAAAGGCAAAACAAAGAGCTAGCATGGGAGCTAGAAAACACGAAGCATAGCGTGGAAGCTAGCAAGTACAAAAATAGTTTTACCACAGTCGGGAATCAGCTTCATCACCTGTTGCATGGAACAGAAACTAGGAAGCGAGGACGAGTCAACTGAAAAGGCAGGCTTAAATAAGGAGAGTAATTACAAACAGGTGTGAGTCCGGAAACAAGAAGCAGGTGAAACTACTGTGTGACTATGGTAACCAAACAAACAGGAACTAAGGAAGTCAAAAACTAACAAGATGTGATACAAAAACGGAACAAAACCCGAATATGACATGATCTGGGCAGCGGCTCATGACAGTCAAACTCATTTTAGATTGGGAGGCAAAATGAGGAAAAATCTACTCCCAAGTGGGCCGGACTGGTAAAAGCACGGCACGCTAACTTAAAAATAAAGACAATTCAAAATGGTTTCCTTTGTTTAAAAATAGAGAACAAGCACATTCCGAAAATGTACAAATCATAATGTTTTTTGTTTTTTTTTACATTTACATGTTGTGGTTAATAGTATTCTATCTTTATTTGTCGTTACATATACTTTCTAAATAAATTAAGTGATAATGTTCATCAATCAAGTCATTGGTCTTCATTTTTTAATCTGTCAAGATAAAAAAAATAATATCAAAAAATGGTTCACTTAATTTTTTCTACAAATGTAGCATAATCTACAAAGATACAGAGGATACATTAAGAACAGCAGTTTATTTCATTCAAAAATGTTTATTCTTAGCAAACTCATGCCGCAGGCTGGATAAAACCTGTTCATGGGCCTGATCTGGCATGCGGGCCGTACGTTTGACAACCCTGATTTATTCTATTCACAAAAATCACAGCATTTGTTTCCTTAGTCTAATTAAATAAAACAGAGTAACGGCTTTGCGATACTTTTCAGAAGACATACATATACAATACTATAATGAATAATAAGACAAATAAATAGCAATAACAGTATCTATAACATTAATAACCGCAATAATACTGATTACATTTTAAAAATATGGAATTAAGTGTAATCGATTTGTCCTTTGTAGGACGTAAATATCTCCCAAAGCTATAACTATGTCTATCTTTGGTTCTGAGACTCTGCAACCATTCTATTCCAGCCTGTTGTTACACTTTGTTTTGTTGTGTTCAAACAAAGCAGGTTTTATTGTCAAATGGCGCCTATGAAGATTTTTTTAATCTACATCTAAACACTTTCTAGTGGTCTTGATCAGTGTTTCTTAACCATAGGGCCAGGGCCCATTGTTGGGCCGCAAGCACCCAGTAGTTTGCCGCCAGAAAAAATAATTAAACAATAATTCCCTGACAAAACTGAGTAATGTGTGCAATGTTAAACTGTATATTATAGAGGGGGCCGCTTAAAACTATCTGTTTCCCATCCGTGGTCCATATGGGCCTCAGGTATTCTCGGTTGTAATTCATTGTTCCCTCCTTGTGGCAGTAATAAGAGTATTTAACAAAAGAAGTCCGGAGCTAAAGACACAGTGATGTTTGTTAAGCGCAAAAATTACGACTAATTTGGTGAAGCTGTATTTTTTAGTTAAGACACATATATATTATTATTTATTACCGATTTAGTTTATTGTAGGGGTTTCACGGTGGAAGAGGGGTTAGTGCGTCTGCCTCACAATACAAAGGTCCTGAGTAGTCCGGGGTTCAATCCCGGGCTCGTGATCTTTCTGTGTGGAGTTTGCATGTTCTCCCTGTGAATGCGTGGGTTCCCTCCGGGTACTCCGGCTTCCTCCCACCCCCAAAGACATGCACCTGGGGATAGGCCCCTCCCACCTCCAAAGACATGCACCTGGGGATAGGCCCCTCCCACCTCCAAAGACATGCACCTGGGGATAGGTTGATTGGCAACACTAAATAGTCCCTAGTGTGTGAATGTTGTCTGTCTATCTGTGTTGGCCCTGTGATGAGGTGGAGACTTGTCCAGGGTGTACCCTGTCTTCCTCCTGATTGTTGCTGAGATAGGCACCAGCCCCAAAGGGAATAAGCGGTAGAAAATGGACAGATGGATGGATAGTTGATTTTATTTCTCCAAAATTGTATGTTCATTCATTTGTAATCTATTATCCCTGAGTCCCTTCTCATACAGTCTATTTGTTTACCACTTCTTTTTCTAATCAGCCTGACCGAGTCCTAAGGTTTATGTGTTAAATAACAAATACTCTCAGGCTGATTAGAAAAATAAGTGGTAAACTGTAAGTAGGTTAGATATAATTATACAACATTAATTAAATCAACGGTAAACTTACTAATAGTTGAGTGGGCCCCAGACCTCTGAATTGAAAAGGGATGAGAACATCTGGTCTAAATAATATGTATTGGATATCTTTGATGTAAATCGTACATAAACCTTGGTCCACAGTCTCATTTATAACCCATTTTTTTGGTCTGTCTGCAAGATGTTTGTTTCTGGAGGTGTTCCCACATTGCAAGTGAAACCACGCCCCACCTTTGAACAATCTATCATCGTTTATCTTTGGAAAATGTACACCGTTTGACAATGGCAGGTCGCACATTTCCCACCGAGGTCTTTGGTTATGTCCTAGTTAGTCCCACTTCAATAAATACCTCTCAAAATGCCATAATTGATGTCACCACATGACAAATATTCTACAGAAACACACTTGAGCACTACTGCGCATTGAATAAGACTAGACTTACTTAGACTAGACTAGACTTAGACTAGACTAGACTTCCTTCTTATTGTCATTCAAATTTGAACTTTATAGTACAAATAAAAACCCCATTTCGTTGCAGTAGCTCTTGGTAGTGCAGGATAAAAAAACAATAAGGTGCAGATATAAATGAATAGATACTGTACAGATAAATATATTGCACTTTTGCATATGCATCCACATTTATGGATGTATGTTATATTGTCTTTATATTCCAGCGATATACTCTGTTTTTCTGTGGGAATTGAGGGGATTATTATGATGCGTTCAAGAGTCTTACGGCCTAGAGAAGAAGGTGTTTCAGAACCTGGAGGTTCTGCTACGGAGGCTGCGGAACCTCTTTCTAGAGTCCAGCAGTGAAAACAGTCCTTGGTGGGGGTGGGAGGAGTCTCTGCAGGTTTTCTGAGTTCTGGTCAGGCAGCGGCTTTTTGGGATCTCCTGGATAGGAGGAAGAGGAGTCCTGATGATCTTTTCCATTGTCCTCACCGCTCTCTGCAGAGACTTCCAGTCCAGTTGGTCAGCGGTCTCTCTATAGTGCCTCTGTAGAACTTGGTGAGAATGGGAGCTGTGCTTTTTTCATCTCGGTTTGTTTACATTGAACAGCCACCACTAATGTTAGTTTAGAAGGACTCACACAGAATTCACACGGCGCTGGCAACAAGCTGAATGAATAAAAGCTCAAACCTAAAAACAAGCAACACTGGAGTCTAATATGATATGGAGAGAATATGGTGAATACTTTTACATATTTATGGGAAGTAAATTAAAAATGTAATTAACTTTTGTTAATTTATGATCATGATTCATGTTAGGCAAGCAGAGAAGGTCTTCTGGCCCTTGTGGCACTCTACTGCTGTTTAAATATACATCTGGACATCGTCAGTGCTATTTTTTTACAGTTGCGGGCTGAAAAAAAAAACTTGATTAACATACTGTATTTCCCGGACTATAAGGCGCACTTAAATATTTTTTTTCTTCCTCAAAACTCGATAGTGCGGCTTGTAACCCGGTGCACCTAATGTAAGGAGTACATTTGGTTGAGCTTACTCACTTCGAGGCTATTTTATTTGGCACATGGTGTAATGATAAGTGTGACCAGTAGATGGCAGTCAAACATAAGAGATACATGTAGACTGCACTACGATGGCAATGTGACTCAAGTAAACAACACCAACATTGAATATGTTCCATTGAAAATATAGAACCTTACTTACGGCGCTCAAAAAGCAATCAAAATGTTTTAGTACGACTTTGGTAAGGTATGAAGCCACACTGCTTGATATGCTTCAACATGCGAGTATTATTATGTGTGTGTGTGTATAAGGTAAGACATATTATCTGGTGTTTGGTTTCGCAATATTATGCAAAAGCAACTTTTCTTACCTTTTGAAAAATTCTGCGTATCCTCCTTCGTAGTCCGTGGAGACACCATCTTTAAAAAAGTTCCTTCTTTTTCACTATCTTCTTGTTATGGGACATTCATCCTCTATTGTTGCCATTTAAAAAAAAATAAAGTAGTGTAAAGTTCTAACTTATATCTGTCGTAAACTCGTCATGAATGCGCTAAAACATACCGGTGTAGTGAGTTTACATTATTCACCCAGAGAACTATAGTTATTAAAGTTCCGGTCGGACGTGTTGTTTCCGGATGAGGAGATGCTGCTCCGTTATTGGTTTAAGTAAATACTGAATGTCTTTGAAACAGTTAACTCCATCTTTTGACACTTCTCCCACTCCTGTCCTTGCACGCTACACCGCTCCAACAAAGAAGACAGGGAGAAGACGCTGCCGGAGGTGAGCCACGTAAATAAGACCGCCCACAAAACGGGGCATACGGAACCAACTGTCAGAAAGTGAATTGAAGATGATCTGTAAAATATAATCCATGCAACATTTTAACCAAAGAACCACCATTACATGTTATGTAGACCAGTGGTCCCCAACCACCGGGCTCGATTGGTACCGGGCCGCAGAATAATTTTTTATACATGTTTTTATTTATTTTTTTTTAATTAAATCAACATAAAAAAACTAAGATGCACTTACAATTAGTACACCAACCTAAAAAACCTCCCCTTTTCACGACAAAAACCTCCCTGTTTCATGACAAAGAAAAAAAAAAAAAGAATCCCCCCACCTGCCGAGCCGCGGGACAAATGACCAAGCGTTGACCGGTCCGCAGCTCCAAAAAGGTTGGGGACCACTGATGTAGACCACTAGGAAGTGTTTTCACTTTAGAAATAAATGATAACAATATGACTCCTACAATGCGCCCTTTAGTCTGGTGTGCTTTACATACAGTATAAAAAAAGATAAAAAATAGACCATTCATCGGCAGTGCGTCCATACTTGCCAACTCTCACGGATTTCCCGGAAGACTCCCGAAATTCAGCGCCTATCCCGAAAACCTCCCGGGACCAATTTTCTCCCGAAAATCTCCCGAAATTCAGGCGGACCTGACTCAGCAATGTTGTGACCCTCTTAAACAGGACAATACTGCCATCTACTGTACATAGAATAGAATACAATGTACTTTATTGATCCCTGTACTTTATTGATTGGTTACTCAAATAGTGAAAGGTAAGTGTTGTTTTTTTTCTTTAGTAACCAGCAAGCACAGTACAGTTAGTAGAACAACTGTGTTTTTATTACTGTGTATTTGATAGGTGCCGTCTGAAATTCAACTATTTCTTTTATTTATATATATTATGAAATTACTATATATAGTTAGAATTCACTGAAAGTCAAGTATTTCATACACACACACACACACACACATATATATATATATATATGGAATATATATGAAATACTCGAGTTGGTGAATTATACTCCTCCCCTCTTAACCACGCCCCCCGACCACGCCCCCAACCACGCCTCCATGGGCCTTTAACCATATGATTTGACACTTTGCCATTGTTTAACACGAATACTGTAAAAATATTTATAAGTCATAAAATATGAAATTCATCTTAGGTCCCCTTTAAGATAATTGTTTAAAGCAGATATGATTTTACACATGCTGGTAGATTTTTCCATCATTATGAACTCAATGCGTTTTGTTGTAGTAAAATGCAAAGACAAAAACACAAAAAACAAACTTCAGAGTTTTATCAGAGTCCACAAAAGTGCAGTTGGCATCGTTCCATGCTTGCCACCAGCCTTGAGAATGTCCCCGCATGAACACACTTCAATGAAAGGTAGGCTGTGGAACAAATCTTTGCCAACTGCAAGGCTTTGAAAAGTCAATCTGAATGTGTTCAAACGTCCAAAAGTCTTTGTTGTTTTTCCGTGTCGCCCTGAAAAAAAGTAGAAACACCCGGCTTTTCTTGCCAAGTCTCAAATCGTTTAATCTGGTGTCAGGGGTGTGGAAGTCCTTCTGCAAAACATGCAATCATGGATGGACTTGAGGATTAAACAAAAAGGTAACGCAAGCACACAATATATATTTAGTGCTAACACTTAACTTCAGTGCCAACTGGAGCTGTTACACTAGAATCTGCATTAATCAGATGACCCTTTTATGCAACCAAAATGTATCATGTGATTGATTATTATATGACTGTAGCTACAGTAAGAGGTTGTTGCTTGTGCCATTTAGAAGCAGTGAAGCAGTAACTGTTTGCTTTCACTTCCAGTCACAGCAACCAGATGATGAATCAGTGTTTAGTGCAGGGGTGTCAAAATCAAGGCCCGGGGGCCAGAACCTGGCCGAGAATGAATTATCTATGGTCTCCGGGATGATATTTGATTAGTATTAGAACCGGTCAGCAGGCCACAGTCGCTTGCTGTTGTTTTGCACGCACCAATATTCCATTAGTGCTGGCGCTAGGAATTTTCAAAATGGGGTCCCAGAGACCACGTCAAGTCATAAAAATGGGGTCCCATCGTAAATTTTTGGGGTTCACTTTTTGTAACCGTTTTGAAAACAAATGATAAATGTATGCATAAACAAATGATAAATGTATGCATAAACAAATGATAAATGTATGCATAAACAAATGATAAATGTATGCATAAACAAATGATAAATGTATGCATTATCCTGTTATATCTCACATTCTTGATTGGGATTTGGGAAATGTTGTCATAAACGATGATTAACTCATACATTTTTTTATACAAAATAACACAAATACTTATGCATATGTATATGTATTAATTAATTATTTAATTAATTAATTAATTAATCAATTATTTCATTCATTCTTTCCTTCATGGATCTAAACTTTACGGTTGCCAGTATTTTTTTCTATATTTTTATTGTAATCCATCTGTGTTGGCCCTGCGATGAGCTGGCGACTTGTCCAGTGTGTACGCCGCCTTCCGCCTGAATGCAGCTGAGATAGGCTCCAGCAACCCCCGCGAGTCCAAAAGGGACAATCGGTAGAAAATGGATGGATGGATGGATTTTCATAATGTGTTTGTTCTATTTTTGGCCAATGTAAGACAAAGAAACAATTTGAAGTTGTCTTTATTTTTTCAACTTTTAATGCCATGATTTTAATAGTCCGGCCTTCATGTGCACAGATTTTCCTCCATGCGGCCCCTGAGCTGAAATGAGTTTGACACTTCATTTTTGTTGGCCCACAACATGTTGTTGGAAAAAAACCCCAACAGGAGATAAGAAAGAAAAAACTGTGAAATATAAGCATGTAATGTAATGAACAAAAAAAATCTGAAAATGTGATTATTATCATAACCTAACATTTTTATTTTGGAAATAAAAATGCTACAAAGAGATATTATACATCAAAACTTAGTTTTAACTTTGAGTTTAGCTTTTCCTGTATATTTTATGCCTATTGCTCTTGTTTGTAAAATTTTACTGTTAGTTTTTCCCGACAATATGTGGCGAACCAACAAAACTCGAGTTTTGGTACGCAAATGGCCCCCTGGCTGCACTTTCGAGACCTGTGTAATAACTAATAATATTACACTTAGTCACCTACAACCCAAAGCTGACACAAGTATTGGCTCGAAGTTATTTTATTTGGTACATGGAGTAATGATGAGTTTGACCAGTAGATGGCGGTCACACTTAACAGATAAGTGTAGGCTACACTATGATGGTAATAAACAAGTAAACAACACCAACATTTTAAATGTTCCATTAAAAATATAGAACATTACCCACGTCTATCAAAAATCTATCAAAATGTTTTAGTACGACTTTGGTAAGCTATGAAGCCACACCGCTTCAAGGATTGTCGGGGCATTAAATATACGAGTATTATTATTGTGTGTGTATAAGGTAAGAAATATTATCTGGTGTTTTGTTTCGCAATATTATGCAAAAGCACCTTTTTATAACTTCTGGTACCTGCTGATCTGTATTTGGGATCTGTATAAATCCTGAAAAATTGCGCATCTGCCTTTGTAGTCTGTGCTGATACCGTAGTCGATAAGCTTCTTCTTTTTCTTTATCTTCTTGTTATGGGACATTCATCTTCCGCTGTTGCCATTTCTAATCTAAAGTAGTGTAAAGTTCTTACTTCTATCTGTCAGTAAACTCGCCAAGAAAGCGCTAAAACATGAGTAGTGAGTTTATATTATTCACCCATGGAACTTTAGTTATTAGAGTTCCGGTCGGACAGTTTTTCACAGGTCACATTTCTTGTTTTGTTGTTTCCGGATGAGGAGATGCTGCTCCGTTATTTATTGAAGTAAAGTCTGAATGTCATTAAAACAGTTGTGGTAATTTGGTAAATGGGTTGTACTTGTATAGCGCCTGTCTACCCCTTCTTAAGAAGCCCAAAGCGCTTTAACAGTATTTCCACATTCGCCCATTCACACACACATTCACACACTGACGGCGGGAGCTGCCATGCAAGGCGCTCACCAGGACCCATCAGGAGCAAGGGTGACGTGTCTTGCCCAAGGACACAACGGACGTGACAAGGATGGTAGATGGTGGGGATTGAACCAGAAACCCCCAGATTACTGGCACAGCCACTCTACCAATTTCGCCACACCGTCCACATTTTGACACTTCTTCCACTCCCATCCTTGCACGGTACACCGCTAGAACAAAGAAGACAGGGAGAAGACGCTGCCGAAGGTGAGCCAGGTAAATAAGACCGCCCACAAAACCCTGCATCAGGAAGCGACTGTCAGAAAGAGGCTTGAAGATGATCTGTAAACCATCATCTATGCAACATTTTGACCAAAGAACCACCATTACATGTTATATAGACAAAGTGGTCCCCAACCTTTTTGTAGCTTGAAAATTTCCCCCACAGACCGGGGAGGGGGGGGGGGGTTCATAGAGAAATACAATCGTGTGCTTACAGACTGTATCCCTGCAGACTGCATTGATCTATATTGATATATAATGTATATATTGTGTTTTTTATGTTGAATTAATAAAAAAAATAAAAATACCCATTATTTTTTTTTTTTTACTTTCTTGTGCGGCCCGATACCAATCGATCCGCGGACCGGTACCGGTGGTTGGGGACCACTGATGTACAACACAAGGAAGTGTTTTCCATTCAGAAAAAAAATTATAATAATACGATTTTTGTTTTCCTGCACCCCCGCGACTCCAAAAGGGACAAGCGGTAGAAAATGGATGGATGGATGGATGACTCCTTTAATGCGCCCTATAATTCAGTGTGCTTAATGCAGGGGTCAGGAACCTTTTTGGCTGAGAGAGCCAAGAATCAGAATATTTTAAAATGTATTTCCGTAAGAGCCATATAATATTTTTTCAACACTGAACACAAATAAACACGTGCATTTTTAAGTAAGACCAACATTACTAGAGTATAATAGGTCTCTTATTCTTTGTAATAACATTGATATTCTGAAGCTAACTGTGGAAGGGGCGTGGCCTGCGGGCCTGCAGCGAAGCGGGGTGTGCCAGGACCGGCCTCGAAATCAGTGACAGGTGCGTAGACGGCCCACCTGGGCCTCTTTGTCTAATCACCTGTCGCTTTGTTGTAAGCAGCAGCCAGGAGGAGAGACAGGGTTGGAGCTGGAGCCAGAGTGCGAGCGAGAACGAAAGAGAAAAAGACAACTGCCGGAAAGCAACTGAGAGACTTATTGAAAAATAAAAAAATATCGTAACCCTGAAACAGAATCTCATGTCGGTGCTTGGTGGTCTGAAGAACCCCCAGGAGGGCAAGCCCTAAAAAAAATAAAATAAATAAAGTGCGGTAGTAAAAAGGATAGCTGGATTCAAATGCATGAGCATGTTTAATATTTTGAACGTTATTTTTAACACTTTGATTACAAGTGGAATTAGTCATTACTTATCGTGTTAAGCAGTGTTAGCTCAGATTTATCTGAGAGCCAGATGCAGTCATCAAAAGAGCCACATCTGGCTCTAGAGCCATAGGTTCCCTACCCCTGGCTTGATATATGAAAAAAGATCAAATATAGACCATTCATCGGCAATCTGCCTCATAATCCGGTGCGCCCTATGGTCGGGAAAATGCGGTAATCCGTTTATACATAATCTATGTCTATTTTCGTCATCAGGCCCACCTGAACTTTTTGTTATGCGGCCCAGGGTGAACAAAGGTGTAGTGTGATATATGCACTGTACTAATCACACCTGAACTTTTTGTTATGCGGCCCAGGGTGAACAAAGGTGTTGTGTGATATATGCACTGTACTAATCACACCTGAACTTTTTGTTATGCGGCCCAGGGTGAACAAAGGTGTAGTGTACTAATCACACAGCTGCTTTCAATACAACACAGTGGGAGAAGAGTGTCTCGCATTAAACCTCACACCGCGGTCCTGCTATGGCGAGGTAGCATTACACACATGCAACGTCCCTGCCTCTCTTACCATTATTAGCATACAACATTTGCCCTCTTGACCTCCTCCCTACATTCCTTGTCTGTGCTATTTCCATGGAAGGGCAACAAAAAAAGCGTGGTAGGGGCTAACATTTTAAACCCCATTTGTTTTTGTTTGTGTTGGCGAGTCAGCAGGATTACAAAAAGCCGTTTCCACTGCAAATGGTCGAGTTGCGTATGTTTATGTTTAAAAACACTCTACCTCATTTTCCCTCGTACTGAAAGTAGTTTTATCACGTAACATACAGACAGACAAATTAACAGATATATATTATACCAGGGGTTCTTCACTCTTTTGACCTCATGGGCCAACTTTTCCACCATAGAAGGACCTGGGGCTAATTTAAATATTAACACTAATTTAAATATTAACACTAATTTAACAACCTTACTCTTGATCAGGGGTCGGGAACCTTTTTGGCTGAGAGAGCCGTGAGAGCCAAATATTTAAAATGTATTTCCGTGAGAGCCATATCATATTTTTTAACACAGAATACAACTAAATGCGTGCATTTTGAAGTAAGACCAACATTTTTAGAGTATAGTAAGTCTCTTATTCATTTGAATAACATTGTTATTCTGAAGCTAACCAATAATAAATAAACTGTCATGTCTGTTGATCATGTTTTTGTTTGGCCATGTGCTGTTTGTCCTTTGGACTCTTTAAGTTCCTGTTTTTTTCCACTCCCTTGTCTGGTTTCCTTGATTACTCATTTTGTCCACTTGTCTCTGGTGGACAAAATGCCCGCTCACCTGCTTCCCGAGCACTAATCAGGGGCAGTATTTAAGCTCGTCTTTGCCAGTCAGTCGCCATAGTTTCGTGCTTCATGCCATGCCAAGTAAGTTTTGTTTGATTTATGTTCTTAGTCTGTTTATGCGTTAGCTTTGTTTTTTTTAGCCCAAGTTGTGCCTCCGCTGTGAGCGATTTTTGTTTGTATATTTTTTTAGTTCAAATTAAATCAGTTTTTTAACTAAATGCAATGTGCCGCGAAGTCCGTCTGCCTTCCTGAGAGAACGACATAAAATACTTCTTACCATTAATGCGACTTCTTGAACAGGTGCGGTAGAAAACGGATGGATGGATTTAAATGCATGAGAACTTTTTGTATTTTGCATGTTATTTTTAGCACTGTGATTACCAGCGAAATTATTCATAATTATCGCGTTAAGCAATGTCAGCTAAGATTTATCTGAGAGCCAGATGCAGTCATCAAAAGAGCCACAGGTTCCCTACTCCTGCTCTTGATTTTAATCATATTCAGTACCGTATTCTTCAGAGTATAAGTCGCTCCGGAGTATAAGTCGCACCTGCTGAAAATGCATAATAAAGAAGGAAAAAAAAAACATATATAAGTCCCACTGGAGTATAAGTCGCATTTTTGGGGGACATTTATTTGATAAACCCCAACACCAAGAATAGACATTTGAAAGGCAATTTAAAATAAATAAGCATTAGTGAAGAACAGGCTGAATAAGTGTAGGTTATATGAGGCATAAATAAGCAACTGCTATGTTAAGCTAACATGTTATGGTAAGAGTCATTCAAATAACTATAACATATAGAACATGCTATACGTTTACCAAACAATCTGTCGCTCGTAATTGCTAAATCCGATGAAATATTAAACGTTTAGTCTCTTAAATGAATGAGCTTAATAATATTATTGGATATTTTACGGTAATGTTTTAATAATTTCACACATAAGTCGCTCCTGAGTATAAGTCGCACCCCTGGCCAAACTATGAAAGAAACTGCGACTTATAGTCCGAAAATTACGGTAATTATATCTAACCTACTAAAAGTTTACATCTAGTGTTGTCCCGATACCGGTACCGGTACCAAAATATATTTGGATACCAGCGACATGTTGTGTGTGTCTTCCACAGACACAAGCACACAACTGCAAGGCATACTGTGTGACACAGAGTACACTAATGGTTGTGATATAAACAATTTTAACACTTTTAGTAATATGCGCCACTCTGTGAAGCCACACCAAACAAGAATGAGAAACACATTTCCGGAGAACTTCCTCACGGAGAAGTTCAAGTATCTCGGAGTCTTGTTCCTGAGTGGGTGAGGGGTGTATCGTGAGACCGACAGGCGGACCTGCGTCGGTCCGTCGTGGTGAGGAGGGAGCTGGGCCGGAAGGCAAAGCTCTCAATTTACGCCTGGGTATCCCCCGGGAAGAGCTGGATGAAGTGCCTGGGGAGAGTGAAGTCTGGGCTTTTTAACTGACTTCGGCTAAATGGAAGAAGAGGGATGAGAGGATGGATGAATGAAACAACAAACAGCATTAAAAAAAAACAACAACCCCAAAACGCATCAATTTAATTAGTTTTAATCAGCCCTTTAAGGGGACCTATTATGTAAAACCAACACAAATTACCGAGTGGTATCCGTCTTTGTGTATTTGGGATCTGCACTGGTCGGGGGTCGGCAACCCGCGGCTCTCTGGAGCTTTTTCAAAAATATATGAAAAATGGACAAAGATCAGGGGGAAAAAATATAAAAAATATATTTTTTTTGTTTTAATATGGTTTTTGTAGGAGGACAAACAGGCAAACCTCCCTAATTGCTATAAAGCACACTGTTTACATTAAACATGCTTCACTGATTCAAGTATTTGGCGAGCGCCGTTTTGTCCTACTAATTTTGGCGGTCCTTGAACTCACCGCAGTTTGTTTACATGTATAGCTTTCTCCTACTTTCTGGTAGTGTTCAACGCCACTTCTTTTCCTGTCTCAGTTTTGTCCACCAAACTTTTAACATTGTGCATGAGTGCACAAAGGTGAGTTTTGTTGATGTTATTGACTTGTGTGGACTGCTAATCAGACATATTTGGTCCCTGCAAGCTAATCGATGCCAACATGCTATTCAGGCTAGCTATATATACATATTGTACATATGTATCGGCTGGGGGACATCTCTGCTGATCCGCCTCCGCTTGGGATGGTTTCCTGTTGGCTCCACTATGGACGGGACTCTCGCTACCGTGTTGGATCCACTTTGGACTGGACTCTCACGGTTGTGTTGGATCCACTATGGATTGAACAGTATCATGTATCAGGGACGGCGTGGCGCAGTGGGAGAGTGGCCGTGCGCAACCCGAGGGTCCCTGGTTCAAATCCCACCTAGAACCAACCTCGTCACGTCCGTCGTGTCCTGAGCAAGACACTTCACCCTTGCTCCTGATGGTTGCTGGTTGGCGCCTTGCACGGCAGCTCCCTCCATCAGTGTGTGAATGTGTGTGTGAATGGGTAAATGTGGAAGTAGTGTCAAAGCGCTTTGAGTACCTTGAAGGTAGAAAAGCGCTATACAAGTACAACCCATTTATCATTTATGTTAGACCCCATCCATTGCTTCCGGTCCCCTAGGAGGAGGGTTGCCCACATACAGTCTGCGGTCCTCTCCAAGGTTTCTCATAGTCACCATTGTCACCGACGTCCCACTGGGTGTGAGTTTTCCTTGCGTGGGCCTACCGAGGATGTCGTTGTGGTTTGTGCAGCCCTTTGAGACACTAGTGATTTAGGGCTATATAAATAAACATTGATTGATTGATTGATAAACGCAACACAAGAAATATCCAGTATCCTTTGTATCCATGACTCTTCATGACTATTTTATACACCCCGCTAGTGGAGGCGCGGGGGTGTAAAATATATTCAGGAAGTGTCACGGATGCAAAGGATTATGGGCAATTGTTGTGTTGCGTTTATGTTGGGTTACTGTGAGGATGTTCTCCCGAAATGTGTGTCATTCTTGTTTGGTGTGGCTTCACAGCGTGGCGCATATTAGTAAAAGTGTTAAAATTGTTTATATCCAAACTATCAGTGTATTCTGTATCACCCAGTATGCCCTTCAATCTTGTACGTGTGATTGCGGAAGCTGCACACAACATGTTGCTGGACTAACAATCGGTTTGTACATGTTGTTGAAGGTGTCAAAGGCAATGGCTTCATAGCACGCCCTTGTTCTTGTCATCAGTATAATCACCATTGGATAATCGCGAGAACGTTAGCGGCTCCCATTGTCTTCTTTACTCTGTGAAACAGGTCTAAATAGCTCTTTGAGTGGTAAAGGAGGCCGACGTCTGATGTGTTTCAACGGGCGGGTGGCGGGAGGTTGCGGTTCTGATAAAATGTTGGTTTGGGTGGACGGCGGGTGGATGACGACTTTGGTGATGCGGTTGCGGATGATATAATTGCCGATCCGCGCATCTCTACTACAAACGTAGATGTGATAGGCACGTCGGGGCACAGATAGGTCACTAACTGATGCATACAGAGCTGATCCGTGGTCACCCGATAACCTCTCCACACAGGAGAGTGAGGCAGAGCAGAAAAGAGAGACAGCAGATCAACTGGTCGAAAATTCGGCCTAATTAAAGGTCGGACTATACAAATGAATTTTAGGATTGTACTTAAATGCGTCTACTGAGGTAGCATCTTTAACTTTTACCGGGAGGACATTCCAGAGTACTGGAGCCTGAATAGAAAACGCTCTAAAGCCCGCAGACTTTTTTTGGGCTCTAGGAATCACTAATAAGCCGGAGTCCTTTGAAGGCAGATTTCTTGCCGGGACATATGGTACAATACAGTCAGCAAGATAGGATGGAGCTAGACCGTGTAGTATTTTATACGTAAGTAGTAAAACCTTAAAGTCACATCTTAAGTGCACAGGAAGCCAGTGCAGGTGAGCCAGGAACTCTGAAGAAACTTTTATTTTTTGTGCGATTTGAACGGTTTCAACAGCCGACAACAAAGGGCATTTTTCTTAAAAGACAGGTAAAATGCTGCCCGGAAGGCTACGACAAAAAGACCTGGCTGGCCCACCACTTCAAGCCTCGCATATTTAATGAGCCAAAAGTGACGTCAGGTGTATACAACCTACAAGACCAGAATAAATCTACTAGATTTGTCACTAGTCCCCTTTTTTTTTCAAACCTGTTGCTCTGAAGTAGCCCTAGAATTAATGTCACTGTGAATGTATGAACTTATGTTCACTTCTTCATCTTTTCCTTTATTCTCTATAGCACTTTTATCTTATCAGCTCTGCACACATTACTTATTCAGGCTCTTGACCATATTTTTACTTAATTCTTAATATTTATTGTTCACATTGGTGAATGAATGTTTGGCAGTGGTCGGGGGGGCAGTTGGCACAAACTGGCAGTCACGCTTCCGTCTGTCTACCCCAGTGTTTTTCAACCTTTTTTGAGCCGAGGCATGTTTTTTGTGTTGAAAAAATCCAGAGGCACACCACCAGCAGAAAACATTAAAAAACGAAACTCAGTTGACAGTAAAAATTTATCGTCGCAATTGTTGGATTTGACTTTAAAGCATAACCAACCAGGCATCAGTATAGCTCTTGTCTCAAAGTAGGTGTAATGTCACCACATGTCACATGATGCCGTGACTTATTTTGAATGTTTTGCTGTTTTCATATGTGTAGTGTTTTAGTTCTTGTTACGCGCTACTATTTTGGTGGCTTTTTCTCATTTTTGAGTATTTTCCTGTAGAAGTTTCATGTCTTCCTTTGAGCGATATTTACCGCATCTACTTTGTTTTAGCAGTCAAGAATATTTCTGTTGTTTTTATCCTTCTTTGTGGGGACATTGTTGATTGTCATGTCATGTTTGGATGTACTTTGTGGACGCCGTTTTTGCTCCACAGTAAGTCTTTGCTGTCATCCAGCATTCTGTTTTTGTTTACTTAGTAGCTAGTTCAGTTTTAGTTTCGTTCTGCATAGCCTTCCCTAAGCTTCAATGCCTTTTCTTAGGGGCTCTCACCTTTTGTTTATTTTTGGTTTAAGCATTAGACACATTTTTACCTGCACGCCACCCCCCGCTGTTCTCTACATCTACAAAGCAATTAACTACCGGCTGCCACCTACTGGTATGGAAGAGGATTACAGGGTTACTCTGCCGAGTTCTAGACAGCACAGACACTCAACAACAACACATCATTTGCAGACTATAATTACTGCTTTGCAAAAAATATTTTTAACTCAAATAGATGAAATTAGATCATCTCCCACGGCACACCAGACTGTATCTCACGGCACACTAACCGCAGCACATTGGTTGAAAAACACTGGTCTACCCCAAGACAGCTGTGGCTACAAATGTAGCTTACCACCACTTAGTGTGAATGTGACAAATGATGGGTTCTCAGTTCTCTCTGCAGTGCTTTGAGTGTCTAGAAAAGCGCTATATAAATCTAATCCACTATTATTATTATTATTATTATTATTGTTTACAGTAAACAAAGAGAGCATGGTCAACCAAGTCAAATTCCCTGCATGTTAAACATACCTGGCCAATATTTCAGATTCTTTCTCTGATCCGGAAGTATTTATTCATGTTGTGATCAGGTTCCTGGATCACATCTGGAGTTTATGTTTGTATCCTTTTTTGTGTTTTGATCATTTCTGGACTCTGCCGATCGCTTAGTTTGAGCACTTCCTAGGTTATATTCATCACCATGGTGACTTCATTTGTTCCACCTGCACCGGCACTTCACACACACCTGTCTTTCATTATTGTTTTATATTTTAGACCGCCTGCTACCTTAGATCTTTCTGGACCTTTTGTTTGCTCCATGCATCAGTTGCGTGTGTAATTCTCTTTTTGTAAGTACTCTGCTAAGTTTAACTTAGCTTCCGCCCGCTCGGCTCGCGCTTCCATGGACTTTTGAACTCGACTTTTGCTAACTGTTAGCATTTAGCTTCCTGTGCTAAGGCACGCCTTTGTTTTGCCTCTTTGTCAAGTGTTATTTTGTATTTTGGATATTAAACAAGCTCCTACCTTCAATCCTGCTTGCTCCAGTCCTGTAGCATCTAGAGGTGACAAGTTACGCACATCCAAAATGCGTCGCGCACGTAACAATTCATACTGTAACTGTGATGCTGATTGAGGCTGCCAGAAAATTAAAAAAAAAGTTTTGTTTTTGTCCATTTAAAAGAAAGGCCAGGCAAAGGGTTTACAAGAGTAGCAAAACTTTACGTCCAAAAATAATAATGAAAATGGGAAAGATGCTAATAACTCTTGTTACGTATTTCTCATTACCCATTTCTTGTCTCTATGTTTTTAGTAATGTTATCTTTTGGTAGTTTATATTGTGCAAATAAATACAAAAAAATGTAAAAAAAAATGTGTATGCTCGTATAACACTAAGTACTTCTCTGGTTGGTTTTGGAAACGTGTAAGAATACAGACTGCTGACCATTTATGTCGTGCAATTATGTGAACATTGCTCCAAACCGGTGTTTTCACAAGGAGTTGTGGCAGAACGGGTGGGAATAGCACTTGTAGATCTCGCAGTCCTCACGAAGATGGACTGTAGATTTACCGACTTGTAATATCCAGCTCTTGGTGTGCGTGTGCGTGTGTGTGTGCGTGTGCGTGTGCGGCTGACCTCAATGACAGGTCACACATGAATAAATCTCGTCCACGTTTTCTCCCTAAGAAAGTCATCTGTTCTTCCCTACCGCCTCTAATATTAGAACGACAACACGAATTGATGCTGCGTTGGTGTGATTTCTTTTTGAAATGACCACTTTTGGATCACGCTATAATTATCTTCTTTCCTAGGCAGTGTGTTCCCAGATGTCTCCTCCTTTTGCTCCCGGAGTGAGTTTCCATCTGGCAGACTCCTAGCGACGTTTTTCGCTCTCTTTCCCTGGCCTCCCCAATGCACCGTGTAGTCACTTTCAATCTGACTGCATCACTTTCTGTAACTTAACACTTTTTAACACTCAGCATATATAATGCAAATGCCAAACCACTTTGCTCTGAACTCCGTCCATCGCTCTCTTTTCCTCTCCCCTGCTCTCTCGGTCTCTCATTCCTGCAGCTATCTAGCTGTTATGCCCCAGGAGTAGAGGCCTGCTCAATGTGGCAGAGATGATTTGTTTGCTTTGCAATTATTTTCCGTCAGTGGAGACAAATGGATTCATACTGCATAGAAAAACCCACACAGACGGGGCTGGAGCAGTGGAACAGACTAATGTGCACTGCCAACAGATAAAGACAAAGATGAGGAACATAGTGCAACTCGGGTGAGGATTGGATGGATTTGAAAACTGGAAACCCCCCAAAAAATCAACTACAGTATGTAACTCTTCTGCATATTTGGAAGGAATGCATATAAAGAATCCATTGATTCATCACTAAGGGAAAATAATAGAACACAATTAACCAGAAAAGCTCTACTTGTCCCAACAATGCACATGGTCCACTCTAGTCAAAGCTTTTTCTTTCATGTTTTCACATTATTCTACTCGTCATAAACATATCATAATGGCACTAACTGACGCAAGGTTGTACGAGGCAATGAGGTCATATGGATGTAGGAGACAGTGGGAAAGACTTTTGTTTTGACCACTGAGTCATTTTCTAGCTGATTCCCATGTATTCCAAGCCAAATATTTGGGAGAGCTTCCACGATTGGTAGTTGGTTGTTTAACCGACACAGCATTAAACAGACAACGCATTATTATTAAAACTAAGAAATAATAACCAACACAGCATTAAACAGACAACGCATCATTATTAAAACTAAGAAATAATAACCAACACAGCATTAAACAAACAACACACAATTGTTACCATAAAGAAATAATACCCACATTTTACATTTAACAACAAATTAAAAACATGGACAAATGACATGAACGACTCAGTCCGCCATAGTTGAACCAAAGTCAAGTAGCAACAATACAAAAATGACTTTTTTTAAAATTGTTATTATTATAATTTTTTTTGATCAGTCCAACAAAACAATACACAACGCTACCATAATAATGCAATTCAAATTCCAAGACCAAAACCCGACCCAGCAACATTCAGAATAGCAATAAACAGAGCAGTTGAGAAGACACACAAACATGACACAAAACAATCCAAAAAGCAGTCAAACAAACATGGATATTATCAAAAACAGTATCATTATTAATAACAAGTCCAACATAGCAGTGATTAGAAATCCCTGATTGACATGATCATTACAGCCATTTATCCAAAAAATAAAAACAATTAAAAATGAACAATAACCGACACAGCATTAAACAGACAACACACAATTCTTACAACTAAGGAATAATACCCACCTTTCAACATTTACCAACAAATTAAAAACATTAAAAAAATGACATGGATAACTCAGTCAGCCATAGTTGAACCAAAGTCAAGTAGCAACAATACAAAAATTACTTTTTAAAAATGTTTTTCTTTTCTTTTTCTTTTTTTTTCTTAAATCAATCCAACACAACAATACCATCCATCCATCCATTTTCCTACCGCTTATTCCCTTTGGGGCCGTGGGGGGCGCTGGTGCCTATCTCAGCTACAATCGGGCGGAAGGCGGAGTACACCCTGGACAAGTCTCCGCCTCATCGCAGCAACAATACAATAATAATGCAATTAAAATTCCAAAACTAAAACCCGACCCAGCAACATTCAAAATAGCAATAAACAGAGCAATTGAGAGGAGACACAAACATGACACAAAACAATCCCAAAAGCAGTCAAACAAAAATGGATATTATCAACAACAGTATCAATATTAATAACAATTTCAACATAGCAGTGATTAGAAATCCCTGATTGACATTATATTACAGCCATTAAAAAATAAAAAATAACTACATAAAAAAAATGAACAGCATTAAACACAATTCTTACAATTAAGAAAAAATACCCATCTTTCAACATTTACCAACAAATTTAAAACATTGACAAAATGACACGAACGACTCAGTCAGCCATAGTTGAACCAAAGTCAAGTAGCAACAATACAAAAATGACTTAAAAAAAAAGTTTTTTCTTTTTTAAAATAAATCCAACAAAAAAAAACACAATAATACCATACTAATGCAACTCAAATTCCAAAACTAAAACCCGACCCAGTAAAATTCAAAATAGCAATAAACAGAGCAATTGAGAAGACACACAAAGATGACTCAAAACAATCCAAATAGCAGTCAAACAAAAATAGATATTACCAACAACAGTATGAATATTAATTAGAATTCCAAAGTAGCAGTGATTAGAAATCCCTCATTGACATTATCATCACAGCCATTAAAAAAAATAAAAGTAAAATAAAAACAATAATGAACAATAACCGACACAGCATTTAACAACACATTTAAACAATTGCCAAAATGACATAAATGACTCGGTCAGCCATAGTTGAACCAAAGAAAAAGTAGCAACAGTAAAAAAAGGAATTTGAAGACAAAAAACAAAGAACAAAATTAAATCTGACTTATAGCAGGTTTGAGTTATAAACGGAGTTGTGTGTGTTTCTCCACATTTTTTAATCCATATACTCATACCCTAAAAAGAAGATCTCTTTGAAAAAAAAAAGAAAGAAAAACTGCTCTCACCACATAACACTAGACAGTATATAATCAAATAAAGGTGCTAGACCATGGGTGTCAAACGTGCGGCCCTCGGGCCGGATCAGGCCCACAAACAGCTTTTGTCCGGCCCGCGGGATGAGTTTGCTAAGTATTAAAATGTACCTGAAATTTTTTTAATGAAAGAAACAGCTGTTCTAAATGTGTCCACTGGATGTCGCAATAGCAATTCTTTATCTCTTTGTAGATGATGCTACATACGTAAAATAAATAAACCACATGTTAGTGCATCAGTTGAGGAAAATGATCAAACTACATAAATAGCATCATGTAATTTGATTTTGATATCATTTTTTTATCTTGATAGATTGAAAATGAACACCAATGAGTTGACTGATGAACATTATCTCATAATTTATTCAGAAAATGAGAAATAAAGATGGAATACTATTAACCGCAACATGTAAGTATTAAAAAACCCCAACGGCAATTTCAGAATGTTTTTGTTCTATTTAAAAAAAAAAAAAAAACGATCTGATGTTGTCTTTATTTTTAATTTATCGTGCTGTGATTTCACCAGTCCGGCCCACGATCTGAAATGAGTTTGACACCCCTGGACGAGACTCTTTTAGTTGCATAAAGGTGTCCTTGTTTTCTTTTTAAAGTGCCATACAGGTGTTAGTAGGCAATTCCAAAATGGAAATGCAAAGCGGAGTGGAAATATTCTTTTAAGTACCGTATATATACTGGTTTATAAGCCGCATCCAC
This sequence comes from Nerophis ophidion, assembly GCF_033978795.1. Taxonomy (NCBI): domain Eukaryota; kingdom Metazoa; phylum Chordata; class Actinopteri; order Syngnathiformes; family Syngnathidae; genus Nerophis; species Nerophis ophidion. The sequence goes on along the minus strand of NC_084630.1, from coordinate 45,727,387 downwards.
TAATTTTTAGAAGAACAAATATTGTCTAATATATTTCCCTCACTGGGCCATAAACCCTAGATACATATGTTGTGAAATGAGTTATTTATACAGAACATTTTTGCAAATGTACATACCTTGATTGCAAATGGTGCCTGTAACACAGCAGTAAAATGGCTGTTCAAACAAAACAAAAGCCATTGTCATTAAGCCACTAGCTGCACAGGCTAACTCTCTAATCAGATAAACAGACTCAATAACTCCACGGTGAGGTTTTGGTGAGTTTACGAAACTCAAACAATACAAAAAGAGTGCCATTGTAAGTAAATAATACTGGCACACTCGTAAACGTGTTAGCATTTCAGCTAATGGTAACAACCCTGCAATAAAACTCTCGGAAAGACATTTAGTAAGTAGAAATTATTTTACGATATTGTAAATGTCAGGAGTTGTAGGTGACAAACCCCAAGATGCAGAGATGATGGCAGGCATTGAGCAGGAACACACAATTTAATGTCCAAAATATAAAAATAAAGATGAAACACAAACCAGAAACTGGGAGGACAAACTGGAAACAGGGAACAGGGATCCAGCAAACAGGAACTAGGAACAAACAAACTGGAAGCAGGGAAGAAAAAGACAGTAAGCTACAAACAGCTACCGAATATAGCTTGCTGCTACCGCTACACTGACATCGACACGACCACTAGGAACGACAAGTAGAAATGACAATAATCCAGCACTGACTGGAGGAGAAAGCAGGTCTAAATAGTGGCTGGGTGATTGACACCAGGTGTGGCCAGGTGCCAATCAGCAACAGCTGAGGGGACACAGCACTCCGGGAGACAAACAGGAAACAGAACCAAAATAAGAGTGCTGACAGGAACTAAAGACAGGAAACAAAGACAAATGCAGAGGAAAAACTAAGACATAGTCAAACAAGCCTAACAGTAAAACCTACAAACCTAGCTTGGAGGGACAAATTAAGAATCCATACGAGTAGAATCGCTATGGACAACTAGAAGACGGAATTGCAGATTTACTTCCGGTTTAAAGCACTAAACACAAGGAAATACTGTAGACGTTCCATCTGCAGCACCTGCAGTAAGCGAATGCGTCCAAAATATGGCGCTACAGCAAAATACACCTTTTCAGTGTCTGTTGAAAATAATTTATAGAATTCAAAACATTATGGCCGCTGGCAAGGAAAAGTCCAGAAATCAGATGCACCGTTTTACAAGCCGCAGGCTTCAAAGCGTAAGAAAAAAGTAGCGGCTTTAGGTCCGAATTTACGGTAGATGGTGGCAGAGGGGTTAGTGCGTCTGCCTCACAATACGAAGGTCCTGCAGTCCTGGGTTCAATCCCAGGCTCGGGATCTTTCTGTGTGGAGTTTGCATGTTCTCCCCGGGACTGCTTGGGTTCCCTCCGGGTACTCCGGCTTCCTCCCACCTCCAAAGACATGCACCTGGGGATAGGCCCCTCCCACTTCCAAAGACATGCACCTGGGGATAGGTTGATTGGCAACACTAAATGGTCCCTAGTGTGTGAATGTTGTCTGTCTATCTGTGTTGGCCCTGCGATGAGGTGGCGACTTGTCCAGGGTGTACAGCACCCCCCCCCCCCCCCCCCCCGCGACCCCAAAAGGGACACGCGGTGACCCCGTCGGCATCGTTTGTAATAAACCTGAATTACAGCATGAGTACGATATCAGGTGACTCCTTCTTCTTACATATGTTGTGTTAAGACAGCCTTGGTAGAGTTAGGACCCCAAAAAGGGAATAAGCGGTTGAAAATGGATGGATGGATGGAAAGCAATAAACATGATGCAAAGATTCCTTTTCACTTTTGCCATCCTAAACATATACTGCGCATGAATAGAAACTTGAGTAAATATATTGGCAGATGTCATAATTCGGTTGGTTGTAGAGTTTTTTTTATTTTTAGTGATATTTTTGACACAATACAAAAAACGTCAGAGAGATACATGTCTTCTTTCTTCTTTCTTTCTTAGTTTATTTTGAACATGAACATGAACACACTTACATAATAATACATAAAAAAATCCCACATGATTTCACATCATGTCGGAAAAGGAGTAGGAAGAAGCAGAGCTTATTTAATCCTTCCCCTTTCCCACGTCAGAGCGTCTACAATTATATACATTCATCCACTGGCCTCTTTATTAGTAAAATGACATCCGTGAATGAGTAATACAACAGTTTTGTAATATGTAATTAATTAATTCAGTCAATATTAACATACTGAGATGAAAAATATCTTATTTTCAATAAGATTGAAAGTGTTTCTCATAATTCTTCTTCTTTGTACTTTGTAAGCACTAATAATTTGAACAGCCTCTTAAACTGGATCATATCAGTACAATGTTTAACTTCTTTACTTCAATTTAATTCCACATACTGATATGCTCAAGGTTTTAAGTGTTGTACGTGCATACAAATGTTTTAAATTAGATTTTCCTCTAAGGTCATATTTCTCCTCTTTAGTTGAGAAGAATTGTTGTACATTCTTTGCTAGCAGGTTATGATTTGCTTTGTACATCATTTTAGCTGTTTGCAATTTTACCAAATCATCAAGTTTTAACATTTTTGACTCAATAAATAAAGGGTTTGTATGTTCTCTACATCCAACATGATGTATTATTCTAACTGATCTTTTTTGTAACACAGCTAACGAATGTAGCGCACATTTGTAGTTGTTTCCCCATATTTCTGCACAATAACTCAGATATGTAACACTAGCGAGCAGTAGAGAATTTAAAGTGATTTTTGGCCCAGGACATATTTTGCTTTATTCATTATTGAAATGTTTTTTGCCACCTTATGTTGTATGTTTTGTATATGAGATTTGCAGTTCATTTTATCATATATTAATACTCCCAAAAATCTGGTTACTTCTACCCTTTCATTATCTACTCCGTCTATTTGTATTCGTGTCTGATGCTCTTTTCTACTGTTACCAAATAGCATTATTTTAGTTTTACTGAGATTCAAAGATAGTCTGTTTTTATCAAACCATTGTTTTAATTTGTTCATTTCTTCTGTTATCATTTGTATTATCTTCTTTGTGTTCTCTCCTGAACAGAAAGCAGTTGTGTCGTCTGCAAATAAAACTAACTTCAAGTCCTTTGTAACTTTACAAAAGTCGTTTGTATAGAGATTAAACAATCTTGGTCCCAGTATTGATCCCTGGGGTACACCACAAGATATATCCAACCGTGTTGATATATTTTCACCCATCTTCACATATTGCTTCCTGTTGGTTAAATAGCTTCTTACCCAGTCATGTTGACATAGGGCCGGGCTCCTGGCAGCTGTTGAAGTGTGCCGAAAAAGTAAAGCATTTGTTGTCACTCAAGGGTGACAGGGTGAATTTATCCAACAACATCGTGCTGTCATTCATGCCATTGACAAAACCCCCCACAAAATATAAATGAGTATTTCAGAATGAGCTGATGTCTTTTTTTGTTTGTTTTACTTTTAAAGAGGTTGTTTGCAACTTGCGCAAAGTTACATTTTTACAAACCAAACCAAAAAATATAACAAAAACATCACCATATATATATATATATATGTATATATATATATATATATATATGTGTGTGTGTGTGTGTGTGTGTGTGTGCGTACATAGATAGGGTGATATATATGTGTATATATATTTGTGTGTGTATATATATACATATATATATATATATATATATATATATATATATATATATATATATATATATATATATATATATATATATCTCTACCGCTTATTCCCTTTTTGGGGTGGCGGGGGGCGCTGGTGCCTATCTCAGCTACAATTGGGCGGAAGGCGGACAGCCAGATTTTTTGTGGACGTATTCCATAACATTTATTTTAGAATTAAGTTAATGAATCCAGATGGATCTCTATTACAATCCCCAAAGAGGGCTCTTTAAGTTGATGATTACTTCTATGTGGAGAAATCTTTATTTATAATTGAATCACTTGTTTATTTTTCAACACGTTTTTAGTTATTTTTATATCTTTTTTTTCCAAACAGTTGAAGAAAGACCACTACAAATGAGCAATATTTTGCACTGTTATACAATTTAATAAATCAGAAACTGATGACATAGTGCTGTATTTTACTTCTTTATCTCTTTTTTTCAACCAAAAATGCTTTGCTGTGATTAGGGGGTACTTGAATTAAAAACAATGTTCACAGGGGGTACATCACTGAAAAAAGGTTGAGAACCACTGCTCTACTGCGACTTATATATGTTTTTTTTCCTTCTTTATTATGCATTTTCAGCCGGTGTGATTTATACTCCGGAGCGATTTATATAATACGAAAAATATGGCAAAACTGTAAGTGTGACGTCTCGGTGGCATTGTGGTGACGAGTTGTTCTCTCGTGGGTGCAGCGAAGATGGAACACAGCGTAAAGGTAGGAATGAGAATTTATTTATATAATAAAACAAACTAAGAACAAAAACACTTGCACAAAGGCACTAACCAAAAACCAACAGAACCAGCTTGGGAGCTAGAAAGAACAAAGGGCGCTAGCGTGGAAGCCAGGGACATAAACAAAAAAATAGCATAGAAGCTAACAAGTATACAAAAATAGATTTACCACAATGTTGGAAGAGCGGCGTCAGCTGTTGCGTGTAGCAAGCAATAGTCCGAGAACGAATGACAAACAAGGGCGGTCTTAAATGGGGAGATAGTTAATTAAATCAGGTGCGTGACGACAAACAAGAAACAGGTGACACTAAAGGAGGAACCATGACAACAGAAACCAAACAGGAAGTGCCACCGGGAACCACAGACGTCGAATACAACACAGGATGCTAACAAAACCAGAATCCGACATGGTCCAAGATGTGGACCATGACAGTAAGAGTGTTCATGTTCGATATAAACTAAAGAAGTTTTTAGACGATGTCAGCCAACCCTACGTTTCCCGCATGTGTGACGGACACAACCACAACCACGGACGTTAGCTCTCCGTTTCAAATTCATAGACTATCCGAGCTCAATGAGATTAACTTTTCCCTCTCAGCTTGTGTCTCCCTGATTTCCCGTTTTCTCTTCCCTTCTGTCTCCCTTGTTCCCCTCTTACATGACCCTGTTTCCCCTTTCCAGTGTCTCTGTTGACTATTGCTTGTCCTGTGGTGCCCTCCTCCTCCTCTGTGTCGCCCTTCCTTCCCTCCTTTTAGAAGAAGGGCAGGTTCAGGGGTCACCAATTACTGGGAGAGGGGCTGAGAAAGTTGTATGGGCTCTTGCCCTCAAGGCTGCCATGTTGCATTACCGTCATGTGGATTTCAGGTACGCAGCCGTCACTAGCTGCCGGCACAGCAGCCCCAGTACCGGGCTGGAAGACGAGGTTTAAACTCCTCATGCCTCAGTGGCTGGCTGGCTCCATGTCAACCTACCTCTCTTGCTGACCTATTGGGCAGAACTAATATGTAAGTCTAGACTTCTTGGGAACCCAACTACCTAGGATACAGTACATGAGTGCAGTACGTAGAATTATTCCGTGCAAACAGGACTGTAGTTTGTTTAAGTTGGTACAGTCTTCTGTAAACAGGTCACGTTTGTTGTTGGGTAACAAGTCAGCAAGTCTTGATCGCCACATCAAGCACAAATTAACCAGTTGGTTCAGTATTAACGATCAGATCGCAGAACTCTTGACTTTTGAAAAGTAAAGGCCCTCACTTACCATCACAAACATTTTTATTTTTTCAGGCTCCAGGCACAGCGCAGCACTGTTCAAGCCGGGGCCAACAGAAGCTGTGCAGCCAGATGGAGTTGAAACGGCTCCTGAATAGAGAATCTCAGAATCTGATTCACTGTGCTCAGCCAAACCCACGGTAATTACAAAAACAGCGCTTGGTTCACTAATAATGGGTGCGTGTCATCTCCAATCGCCAGACCGCCTGTCTGTCCACGCCACAGAGGGCCAGCAATTACAGGCTCGGACCTTCCACTGGACATGTACACAGTAAGTGTGCAGGGGAACAGTGGACTGTGTGTGGGGGCGGTAAGTTAAGGAGTGAACAAGTAACTGAAAGAGATGTGTGTGAGAACGCCGGGAGAGGGAAAAGTCGGGTTTTCAGCGTATTTAGGGTGACCCCACTGTACAATAAAATACTTGAAAGTTCAGAATCAGTTTCACATTCATCATTAGTGGTGAAGGAATCATTGATTTCGTTTTGACCCTTGCCTGTGGCCATTGTGTCATTTACACGTTCATCCCCGGTTAGATAAAGCATACTGTACAGTACACAACTAAAATATCTTATTAATACAGCCATCGGTGTATTTATTGACTTATGTGAAACTTTTGACACAATCGATCATTCCTTACTTCTGCAAAACTTGGTAAGCTATGGCATAAGTGGTGTTTCTTGACACTGGTGAAGTAGTTCTTTAAGTCATGGTTTTTCAACACTAGTGTGCCGTGAGATACAGTCTGGAGTTGATCTAATTTCACCTATTGGGGTGAAAGTATTTTTGCAAACCTGTTTTTATAGTATGCAAATTATGTGTTGTTGTTGAGCAGGGGTGCCCAAACTTTTTCTGCAGGTGAGCTATTTTTCAATTGACCAAGTCGAGGGGATCTACCTCACTCATATATGTCATTTATATTTATTTATTTATGAAAGAGACGTTTTTGTTAACAAGTTAAAGGTGTTTAATGATAATACAAGCATGTTTAACACATATAGATTCCTTTCTTTCATGAAGACAAGAAAATAAGTTGGTGTTTAACCTGATTCTGATGACTTGCATTGATTGGAATCAGACAGTAGTGATGATAACGCCCACATTTTCAAATGGAGAGAAAATAATTACCACATGAAAGTGGTTGGTATTTGGCATCTTTTTTGTCTAGCTTCCATACTCGTTTTTACACACTTTACAAGAAATATATTGACGGCAAACTCCGTTTCTTGCTCGCTTGTGCAAGCCAGCTTTCTGAGACTCTTATTTTGTTAGCGCAGGCAGGATGAAGCAGCGCTTTTGTTGTGAAGATAGGAACTGTGCAGTCAGTCTTTAGAGTTTTGACGGCAGGTACGGCATGAATGTCTGTTGAAATGAAAAGTGTTTCTCAACTATTTTTTCCTTAATAATCTCACGAGACCCTCGTCAAAAAAGTGACGTATTGGTGAAGATTGATGGGCGCTCAATTTTAGGTTTATTTTACTTTTTCTATCCCTGGCCGGAGAGCGACTGACACATCGTCCGCGATCGACCGGTAGCTCGCGATCGACGTAATGGGCGCCTCTGTTGTTGAGTGTCGCTGCTGTCTAGAGCTCGGCAGAGTAACCGTGTAATACGCTTCCATATCAGTAGGTGGCAGCAGGTAGCTAATTGCTTTGTAGATGTCGGAAACAGCGGGAGGCAGCGTGCTGGTAAAAAGGTGTCTAATGCTTAAACCAAAAATAAACACTAAGAAAGGGCATTGAAGCTTAGGTATGGTGATGCAGAACAAAACTAAAACTGAACTGGCTACAAAGTAAACAAATACAGAATGCTGGATGAAAGCAAAGACTTACTGTGGAGCAAAATACATCCAAACAAGACATGACAATCAACAATGTCCCAAAAGCTTCAAAAATGAGTCTCTTCAGTTCCCAAACGTTTAATGAGTGTTGTTAAAAGGAAAGGCCATGTAACACAGTGGTGAAAATGCCCATTTGCAATGTGTTGCTGTCATTAAATTCTAAGTTATTGATTATTTGCACAAAAAAAAAAGTTTCTCAGTTCGCACATTAAATATCTTGTCTTTTCAGTCCATTCAATTGAATATAGGTTGAAAAGGATTAGCAAATCATTGTATTCTGTTTTTATTTACGATTTACACAACGTGACAACTTCACTGGTTTTGGGTTTTGTACTTATGTACATGGGATTTTTCTTTTATTTTTGTCATTTTTAATACATTTGCTAATTTGCTAATCCGCTTTGGACTGGACTCTCGCGACTGTGTTGGATCCATTATGGATTGAACTTTCACAGTATCATGTTAGACCCGCTCCACATCCATTGCTTTCCTCCTCTCCAAGGTTCTCATAGTCATCATTGTCACCGACGTCCCACTGGGTGTGAGTTTTCCTTGCCCTTATGTGGGCCTACCGAGGATGTCGTAGTGGTTTGTGCAGCCCTTTGAGACACTAGTGATTTAGGGCTATATAAGTAAACATTGATTGATTGATTGAATTAAAAAAATGTCACATCACATTGTCATTATGGGGTATTGTGTGTAGAATTGTGAGTATAAAAATGAATTCATTCCATTTTGGAATAAAGCTTTGACATAACAAAATGCGAAAAAAGTGACGTGATGTGAATACTTCATTCCCATGAAGATAAATGTTTGGTGAAGCACTTGAAGAAATGAAAATAAATCATCATGAAGAAGCAGCATAGTATCTGTCAGTTGACGACAATATTGTTTTTTCAACCACGAAGAAAAGACATTGAAGCTTAGGGAAGGCTATGCAGAATGAAATTAAAACTGAACTGGCTACAAAGTAAACAACAACAGAATGCTGGACGACAGCAAAGACTTACTGTGGAGCAGAGACAGCGTCCACAATGTACATCCGAACATGACATGACAATCAACAATGCCCCCACAAAGAAAGATAAAAATAACTGAAATATTGTTGTTTGCTAAAACAAAGTAGATGTGGGAAAGTTCGCTGAAAGGAAGACATGAAACTGCTACAGGAAAATACCAAAAAAAGAGAAAAATCCACCAAAATAGGAGTGCAAGACAACAACTAAAACACTATGCATGGGAAAACAGAAAAAAATTCAAAACAAGTCAGGGTGTGATGTGACAGGTGGTGCCAGTACACTTACTTTGAGACAAGAGCTATAGTGATGCATGCTTGGTTATGCTTTGAAGTCATATTCAACAATTGCGACAACGACTTTTTACTGTCAACTGAGTTTTGTTTTTTAATGATTTCTGATGGTGGTGTGCCTCTGCATGTTTTCAACGCAAAAAATGTGCCTTGGCTCAAAAAAGGTTGAAAAACACTGTTGTAAGTAATAAAAGTACAAAGTTAAAGTACCAATGATTGTCACACACACTAGATAAATCTCAATATGTGGAAATTAATAAGACTAAATCACGACCAAGAAGAGTATCTTGTGGGGTTCCACAAGGCTCGGTATCGGGACCAAAAATATTTGTACTTTATTTAAATGAAATTGTTTCAGTATCTAATCAATTGAAATGTCTTATGTTTGCAGATGATACAAATGTATATTTTTTAGGAGAAGACTTGAAGAAAGTGTTGAGGCTAAGAGAGGTTAAGTTGCTTCAGCAAAAAAAGGGTTTGATATTAATAAATTATCAGTAAATGATAAGACAACTATTTTTACTGTGCAAGGAGAAATTGTGAAGCGGAAGTGGAAGTTGATAGAGTATATGAAACTAAATTCTTGGGAATAATAATTGATCATAAATTATGTTGGAAACCACAGATTGAATAAATAAAGGGAAACACATCCAAATCCATTGCTATTCTTTATAAAGTAAGACACATGCTGAAGAAGAAATGTCTGCATATGTTATATTATTTTTAAAAGTTTTCCATACCTAACATATTGTGTTGACGCTTGATGAAATGTTTATAAAACAAACATAGACCCTATAATTAAACTTCAAAGGGTCATTAGAATAATACACAACATGTGCTACTATGAACCCACCAATCTATTATTTATAAGTTCTAATGTGTTAAAATCTTCAGATATTGTTTTATTAAGAACAAAGGAAATTGTGTTTCGAGTAAAGAAAAAACACCTTCCAACTTGTATTCTTAGAGGAGAACCCTATAATTTACAGGGGCATATTGATTTTTTAAATATATGAAGTAAAAACAAATATAAAATACAAATGTATTTCAGTTTTAGGAGTTAAATGGTGAAACAAGCTCAGTGATGAGTTGAAGACATGGATTTATTTGTGAAGGTTTAAGAAAGCCTTGAAAGGTGAAATGATGGAAAATTATAAAATATAGCAACCATTACTTTCATCCCATTGATTTTTTGGAACATTGATGTTCCAGTCAATCTAATATTCAGTGAATGTTTAGTATGGGCAAATGTAAGCCTCCTTTTTTTGGTATTTTTTTTCTTTTTATGTGTGTATGTGTATGGTTTTTAATATACAATTGATCATACAAAATGGTTGATTATATGACTGAAATAAACTAATTTCAATAAACAATAAATGAGCAATAAACACTATTCCCCTCCTCTGGTATTATATAGTCCAGTGGTTCTCAAATGGGGGTACGCGTACCCCTGGGGGTACTTGAAGGTATGCCAAGGGGTACGTGAGATTTTTCAAAAATATTCTAAAAATAGCAAAAATTCAAAAATCCTTTATAAATATATTTATTGAATAATACTTGAACAAAATATGAATGTAAGTTCATAAACTGTGAAAAGAAATACATGGACATGTTCCATAAATATTGATGTTAAAGATGTATTTTTTTGTGAAGAAATGTTTAGAAGTAAGTTGATGAATCCAGATGGATCTCTATTACAATCCCCAAAGAGGGCACTTTAAGTTGATGATTACTTCTTTGTGGAGAAATCTGCATTTAGAATTGAATCACTTCTTTATTTTTCAACAAGTTTTTAGTTATCTTTATATCTTTTTTTCCAAATAGTTGAAGAAAGACCACTACAAATGAGCAATATTTTGCACTGTTATACAATTTAATAAATCAGAAACTAATGACATAGTGCTGTATTTTACTTCTTTATCTCTTTTTTTCAAGCATAAGTGCTTTGCTCCGATTAGGGGGTACTTGAATTAAAAAAGGTTGAGAACCACAGATATAGTCTGTTAGTTTATGTAGTCGCGTGAGAATCACTCACATGCTGCGAGTCACTTCCTTTACTAAACACTCATGGCTACCCATCCATGATCCTAACAATGACCATCACAATGATTTACTAAAGCACTGACTGATCTTTCCTGTTATGCTGCTATTGTTTTTATTTGATTTTCTCTAGAGAGCCATGACGGACTGGTGTCACAGCAGACAATAGAACTTGACCCCACAACTAATTTGGGAGCTTAAGGTCTTTAAAGACGTGACAGTTCCACCAGTATGGAGTTTGTTTGGCCCCCTGTTCTGCGTCGTCTCTTCATTTGACCAATGAAAGGGTAGACCTGCTGAAGGAATTCCTTCTCTCCATTCCCATCACTTTTGCATGTGTTTTGGAGTTGTTTTGTATGTATGCTTCTATGTTAGCTACCTCTCTTTCTTTATAATGTATATTTTCTGCTGGATCTACTTTCTATTTTATGCTGCCCTTTTTTTTTTTTTTTTGCTGCAGCTTTTATATATACAGAAATATTGTACATGGTAATCAGGATTTTTTTTATATATTGTATATATTATATAAACATATAATATTATATAATAATATAATATATCAGTATATATTATATACTGTATATATAAGATGTAAATATTACATGCATGTTATATTTTGTATTGATACTTGGTACATGTTTAGTTTACCTTACACCTGCATTATCCTTTCCATCCTTTGTAACTGAGCTACTTTGTGGATCAAAAAAGATTTTTACGTCTAAGTTATAGGGCTGTCAAACTATTAAAATATTTAATCCTGATGAATGGCAATTTATTCATAGTTGACTCGAAATGAATTGCGATTAATCGTCCGAGTACAGCTGGGATAAGCTCCAGCACCCCCCGCGACCCCAAGAGGGACAAGTGGTAGACAATGGATGGATGGATGGATGGATAATTGCATGTAGGTATTACTTTTCATCATTAATCGGTGTACCCCGAGGCAGATACTTTTCAGGTTTTTATTACCAGGACCCGACAATTAGTTTTCTTTAATGAAATATTTTTTTAACATTATGCTTTTTTTAAACATCTCAACACCAAATGGAAATAAACACACTTTTAATGACAATTAATAAAAATACCTGCAGTGCTTTGGTGTTTTGACAGATTTTTGTGTTTTGTAGAAATACCGAATTTGTATTCCTGCTGTAAGAGCACTTGCATTCCGAGGAGAGGAGCTACACCATGTATTGCACATTAAAAACACAAAATGTGGACAGCTACGATTATGGTTTGATTGGCGAAAATGTTTGGCAATAAAATCTGTGATATTTCCATCTAAATAAATTACCGTTTTTTCGGACTATAAGGCGCACCTAACTTTCTTTTTTACCTCAAAACTCTACAGTGAGCCTCATACTGAATGATTCTGGTTTTGCTTACCAACCTCAAAGCAATTGTTTTTAGTACATGGTGTAAAACATAAGTGTGACCAGTAGATGGCAGTCAAACATAAGAGTTATAAAATACCTAGATTGCAAAATGATGGCAATATGACTCAAGTAAACAACGCCAACATTTTACATGTTCCATTGAAAATATACAACATTAAACGCTGTGCTAAAAAATCTATCAAAATATTTTAGTACGACATTGGTAAACTATGAAGATGCACTGCTTGATGGATTGTACTGTGCTTCAACATCCAAGTATTATTAAAGTCAAAGTTAAAAAGTTAAAGTACCAATGATTGTCACACACATACTGGATGTGGTGAAATTATTCTCTGCATTTGACCAATCACCCTTGATCACCCCCTGGGAGGTGAGGGGAGCAGTGAGCAGCAGTGGTGCGGCGCCTTGGAATCATTATTGTGTGTGTATAAGGTAAGACATGTTATCTGACGTTTTGTTTTGCAATATAATGCGAAAGCAACTTTCCTTACCTTCTGGTGCCTGCTGATCTGTATTTGGGATCTGCATAAATCCTGATAAATTACACACGTCCTTCTTCGTAGTCCGTGGCAACACCGTAGTCGATAAGCTTCTTCTTTTTCTCTATCTTCTTGTTGCCATTTCTAATATAAAGTAGTGTAATGTTCTTACTTATATCTGTCAGTAAACTCGCCATAAAAGCTCTAAAACGTGCCGGTGTAGTGAGTGTATACATTATTCACCCAAGGAACTTTAGTTATTCGAGAGTGCCGGCTGACTGTTTTTCACGGCACACATTTCCGGCGTTGTTGTTGTTTCCTGATGAGGAGATGCTGCTCCGTTACTGATTGAAGTAAAGTCAGAATGTCATTAAAACAGTTAGCTCCATCTTTTGACACTTCTTCCACTACCGTCCTTGCACGCTACACCGCTACGACAAAGATGACGGCGAGAAGACACTGCCGAAGGTGAGGCACGTAAATAAGACCGCCCACAAAACGGTGCATCTGGAAGTGACTGTCAGAAAGCGGCTTGAAGATGATCTGTAAAACATAGTCTATGCAACATTTTGACCCAAGAACCACCATAACATGTTATGCAGACCACAAGGAAGTGTTTTTCAATAATAAAAAAAAAAACAATAATAATAATATGACTCTTTTAATGAGCCCTATAATCTGGTGTGCTTTATACATGTAAAAAGATCAAAACTAGACCATTCATCAGCAGTGTGCCTTATAATCCGCCCTATGGTCCGGAAAATACTGTACATGTTGTACAAGTTAATAGTATTCATATCTTTACTTGACAATGTTTTAACCTTCTTTATTTATGAATAAATTGTAATATTCAGCCTGATAAACATTATGTGGCTATCAATCAGAACATGTTATAAAATAATCCACACTTAATTTCAGTCTGCCAGAAAACATATATTTAGGTAGAAATATCATTAGAGGACTTTACAAAACATATTTGACAAATCATAATTACAATGAAAGACAATTTTTCATTTTGTTATGTACGTATACCGGATTTGACGCATAGCGCTATTATTGTGAAGTGTGTGATTGGTATGAAAATAAGTGTCTTGACATGTTTTGTCGATGTTTTAGTCTCCGATATGAACAACTGCAGGCTTCTTGCTTAGTGTCTTTCTGCCGAGCTTTTATTCGATCCTCCTAAAGCAGTTAGTGTAACATTTCATGTTATCAATGCACTCAACCGTAATCCAAACACGGAAGTAAAGCTCCTCCTCACTGCAAGCGGTAAAACGTGTCAGCATGCTTTCGCGCTTATGATGTCGTCTCATGGCTATGGAAAATAAAAGTATTTTCTTGTAAGGAGAAATGACTTGCCATGCCTTTGGACAGCGGAGGATGAATGCCCCATAACGATAAGATTGAGAAATAAAAGCAGCTTATCGACTACGGTGTCGGTACAGACTACAAAGGCGGAACGCGCAATTTTTTGAGGACTTATGCAGATCCCAAATACACAAATCAGAAGGTAAGAAAAGTTGCTTTTGCATTATATTGCAAAACAAAATGCCAGATAATATGTCTTACCTTATACACACACCATAATAATACTCATATGTTGAAGCATTGTACAATCCATCAAGTAGTGCGGCTAAATAGCTTACTAAAGTCGTACTAAAACATGTTGATAGATTTTTGAGCACCGTGTGTAATGTTCTATAATTTCAATGGAACATATAACATTTTGGTGTTGTTTACTTGAGTTACATTGCAGTCTACACATATCTCTTATGTGTGACTGCCTTTATATTTTGTTGTGTAGTTATACCGGATTTGACGCATAGAGCTATTTTTGTGATTTCGGAAGTGTGTTATTGGTATGAAAATGAGTGTTTGGATAAAATTTTAGTCTTTGATATGAAGTACTCCACACTTCCTTCTTAGCGTTGTTCTTTTCTACTGAGCTTTTTATTCCATCCTCTTAAAGAAGTCAGTGTAACAATTCACATTTTATCTTATTAATGCACTCACTGTACATATTCTGGTTTATTGTTCCATTTTTGTATCACCCTGTTGTTTAACGTCTTTATCTCCTGTTAAGTCTGTCACACTGGTAGCTCATTAGTTCACCTGCCACTTGTTATCTACGCACACCTGTTTTCTTCTAATCACCTCCCTTATTTAAACTCGCCCCTTTTCGTTATTCATTCTCGGATCCTAATTTGCCTACTTGCTACAGTGACGACTCTTATCTTTCTATCGTATGTATTTTCTCGCTAGCTCTCACGCTATGCCACTTGTTTATTCCAGTTTTCATACTGATGATTTGTTTTCTCGTTTGTGCCCTCGAGCCAAGTTTTAGTTTCCTAGTGTTATCCTAGCTTTCACGCTAGCGTCTTTTGTTTGCTTTCTTTTTACAACAGTGTTTTTTTTCCTAGCCTTTTTATTATTTAATAAATCCATTAATATCATACCTTTGCTGTGTTCTACTTCGACGCATCCTTGGAAGAACCACACCGGCATTACCATGCCGAAGGAGAGTCCTCACACTCACCCCTAATCCAAACACTGAAGTCAAGGGGCTTTCACTCTAATGATGTTGTTTGCTGGCAATCGAAAATAAAATAGTATTTTCTTGTCAGGAGAAATGACTTGCCTTGCCTTTGGACATACAATTTCCCTAATTTACCCTTTTCTTTTTGCATTTCTGTTCGCTGTTTTTGACCTTGCGGCTCAAAAAGTAACTGAATGGGCCGAGGATCTAAAAGAAGTCAGGACGCATGTGTGTTAATTAAAGGAACTTATAGTTATGTTATGGTGTTAACTTTGACAGCCCTGGTATGATACATCATTTAAGTCATTCCAGAATGATTTCCATAGGATTGTCACTTTAACAGTATTTTATTATCCCTTCTACAAGTGTTGGTTTATTTTCTTGAAAATATCACGAGGTGGTCATGGTCATGAATTTCCCTGCTCAGGATTTGTTGAGACCGTACCTGCTTTTGATTTAGTTTGAGTGTTGTTACCATTGAAATGTGCTGCGACATCTAGTGTCTGGTTGCTGGCGGGTCAGAGGTTAGGGCAGTGTAGCCGTAAGCAGGGAAAATATGTGTGAAATTGGACACACCTTGCGCCATTTGTGTGTGATTAAGCTGATTTCCGAGGGCAAACTCTGTCTACACCTTTCACAGACAAAACAGTGCAATTTGAAAATCTAATAGGAAGAAGTCTGACAAGTTTGAAATATTTTTTTTTATGCAGACATATTTTACCTCTCCTTAGCGGATGCTGCATTTAAGTCTGAATCTGTGCCTGCAGCATTATTTCTCCATTTTTTTTTTGAGTAATTATACACTCGCTGAGTAGAAGGTTTAAACAACAAAGAACACTTGTCTTGTCTGCAAATATACATTTGAATATGAGCAGTTGAGCTGTTTATTTTTGAGGTTGTATTTACTTACTCAAAATTATCAAAACATTTTTTTGTTATTCCAAGTAATGCATGTTCTATTATAGACCTAACCAAGGCATTCCATTTTCTCATACAGATAGTGCTTAAAAAAACTACTTACAGACAATAAACATTTCTCACCTACTTTATGTGTGTGTGGATTAGTGTTGTCCTGATACCAATATTTTGTATTTTCGATACTTTACGGTACTTTTTGATACTTTTCTAAATAAAAGGGACCACAAAAAATTGCATTATTGGCTTTATTTTAACAAAAAATCTTACGGTATATTAAACATATGTTTCTTTTTGCAAGTTTGTGCTTAAATAAAATAGTGAACACACCAGGCAACTATTTAGCTGCTGACATATGCAGTAATATATTGTGTCATTTTCTACTCTATTATTTTGTCAACATTATGAGGGACAAGCTGTAAACATTGATTTTTATTCCACTTGTTTATTTACTATTAATATCTGTCTACTTTCTCTTTTAACATGTTCTATCTTAGGCTGACCATATTCTGAAATTCCAAAAAGAGGACACACATATGCGTGCCAAGGCCGGGACTCGGTGTAAAATTGGCCAGAGGTAATCGAACTTGCTTTATAATTAATATATTGATTTAAATAAAGCATTTTTTCTCCTCTGTTGACAGTAGTGTTGGCGCTAGGAATTTTGAAAATGGGGTCCCGGGGACCCCATGAAGTCATTAAAAATGAGGTCCCGCAGTAAATTTTTGGGGTCCCAATTTTTTGTAAGCGTTTTGAAAAAAATATAAAAACGTATAATCCTGTTATATCTTACATTCTACATTGTGTTTTGGAAAAAGGTTGTCATAAACGTTACTTAAGTCAATAAAAAGATAATAATAAAATAAAACAAAAGTGTATGCATATGTAAATGTATTCAGTTACAAACATTCATTCACTTTCTACTTTCCTTCATGGATCTGAACTTTACCACTGCTAGGAGTTTTTTCCATGTTTTTATTTAATAAGTTGTTGGTGTATTTATTTCAGTATAAAAGTGTAAAAAGTGTTTTGCTTCGGTCATGAAATGGCATACATACATTTTATATTTAACGCTTAAATCTCTGGAGTCTACATCAACTTCAGAGCTATACTTCATTTCAAAATGTTTTATTTCTTTTTATGTTGTTTTTTTGTTTGTTTGTTTTCCGACCTTTTTTGTCAAACAAAACTATGTTTTTAATGGTAAACGCACAAAATATGCAAAAATCTTCCACCAAAAATATTTTTCAGAGTGGAATATTTCTTGTGAAGTAATCGGAGCCTTGAATATGTCAAAAATTCATAATAACATTGATTTTGATTCAATATTATGTTTTGAGCGATGGCAGTTTGAAATAAAAAAAACCCAGCTTTTTTCTATTAGTCAACATTGCAACTTTTTCTAGATTGCATTTCACCTTTAACCTTTTTATTTCACTTTTGTTATGTTTTTGTTTATTTTAATAGTATTTTTACAATGTGCCGTGGGCCTTTAAAACATTAGCTATGGGCCGCAAATGGCCCCCGAGGCACACTTTTGACACCCCTGCTATAGATAATAGAACATTTAATCTGCTAAATCTATCGATAAAAAGCAGAGCCTGGGGACATATGTGCATTTATCATAAGTCTCTCGCTCTCTTGGTCTTTGGCCCTCCCTCCCAAATGCTGCATGCGCACACCTTCACAATTTGTTTTGTTTTTAACCCCTTCTTAACCCTGAACGTTCATTAAAAATACACGCAACCCTAACTCAAAATGCTGGACATTTAAGACATTTGAGAAACTCCGCCCGGACAGCCCGGCAGAAGAAGACATGTCTGGGGAAAAGAGGACGTATAGTAAGTCTTTTCTATCTACACTTCTTTTAAAAAGTAATAATCACTTATTCTTCTTTTGTTTGATACTTTACATTACTTTTGGATGATACCACAAAAAAAAAAAAAAAAAAAAACGCACCGATATACATTTTAGTACCGGAACTAAAATATTGGTATCGGGACAACACTAGAAGAAACACACAACACATTTTATGGAACATAACAATAGTTTTACATAGAGAAAATCTTACCAATAGATAACGACTGCAATGGATAAATCAACGTCAGTTTACCTTTATTAAAGACTTGTTGGTGAACACAGGAGCAGAGAGAGATGAAGTTAGGTAGGAGCCACACTGATGTCACCTTTGCACTTTGATATGAGTACCCTATTTTCCGCACTATAAGGCACACTTAAAAACCTCCAATTTTCTCAAAAGCTGACAGTGCGCCTTATAATCCGGTGCGCCTTATATATGGACCAATAATGAGTCACAACAAGTCTCGCATCTAAAGTAAGCAGCCGCCGACTTCATTTTCCCCCGTAGAAGAAGAAGCGCGAGGTGCATGCTGGGATATACAGTGGGGCAAAAAAGTATTTAGTCAGCCAGCAATTGTGCAAGTTCTCCCACTTCAAATGATGACAGAGGTCTGTCATTTTCATCATAGGAATTCACATTGTAGGAATTTTAAAGAATTTATTTGTAAATGATGGTGGAAAATAAGTATTTGGTCAACCATTCAAAGCTCTCACTGATGGAAGGAGGTTTTGGCTCCAAATCTCACGATACATGGCCCCATTCATTCTTTCCTTAACACGGATCAATCGTCCTGTCCCCTTAGCAGAAAAACAGCCCCAAAGCATGATGTTTCCACCCCCATGCTTCACAGTAGGTATGGTGTTCTTGGGATGCAACTCAGTGTTCTTCCTCCAAACGGTGTCGTTGTGGCTTGTGCAGCCCTTTGAGACACTCGTGATTTAGGGCTGTATAAATAAACATTGATTGATTAATGATTAAGCTGTGTCTTTAAATATATGTATAAGTTTGTTTGACGTTTTTATTAGCCAATTTTGTCACAAATGACATAATGATGTCAGAAACCACCACCCCTCTGTTATATTGTGTAGTTTTTGTCAAAAAAACAACAACAATATCCTATTTTTTTCACAGAACAAAATCAGAATGTTTTTTTTCAGCCACAGACCTATGTTCTCAGAACCGTCGCAAACGTGTAGCCAAACGGGGCAAGTGCCTCGGGCCCCCAGGTGAAAGGGGTCCCCTGACAACGACTAGTTATGGATTCAAATATTACAGCAACAACAACTTTGTGGTTCTATGACTGGAAAATACAATTACAATGTCAGAATAATTTCAAAGACATGTCAGAATCCACTTCCAGGGGCATAAATCAGTCAATGTTTATTTATATAGCCCTAAATCACAAGTGTCTCAAAGGGCTGCACAAACCACAACGACATCCACGGTTCAGATCCCACATAAGGGCAAGGCAAAAATCACAACCCAGTGGGATGTCAATGTGAATGACTATGAGAAACCTTGGAGAGGACCTCAGATGTGGGTGACGTCGAGTGGGTCTAGCATAATATTGTGAAAGTCCAGTCCATAGTGGAACTAACATAATAGTGAGAGTCCAGTCCATAGTTAGGCCAGCAGGAGACCATCCCGAGTGGAGACGGGTCAGCAGCACAGAGATGTCCCCAATTGATGCACAGGCGAGCGATCCACCCCGGGTCTCGACTCCGGACAGCCAGCACTTCATCCGCTTTAACAATATGACCCCTTTAGGAAGCCAGAAGCAAAAGAAGAAAAAACAACGAGGAAGAGAGAAAAAAAAAAAAGCCCCCAGTAAGACTTGGTTATTTTGGGGCCCTTATGGCCACTTGCCATTAGGACACTGGAACTACTGCAAGAACTGCAACCTACCTTAATGCCATCCATCCATCCATCCATTTCCTACCGCATATTCCCTTTGGGGTCGCTGGTGCCTATCTCAGCTACAATCGGGCGGAAGGCGGGGTACACCCTGGACAAGTCGCCACCTCATCGCAGGGCCAACACAGATAGACAGACAACATTCACACACTAGGGCCAATTTAGTGTTGCCAATCAACCTATCCCCAGGTGCATGTCTTTGGAGGTGGGAGGAAGCCGGAGTACCCGGAGGGAACCCACGCATTCACGGGGAGAACATGCAAACTCCACACAGAAAGATCCCGAGCCCGGGATTGAACCCAGGACTACTCAGGACCTTCGTATTGTGAGGCAGACGCACTAACCCCTCTTCCACCGTGAAGCCCTACCTTAATGTTCATGTAATATTCATCATGCACACCAAAAGAGATGCTTTCAATGTGCTTTGTTAGCTCCATATTCAGTGTATATATGATGCAAGAACAAGATGGGGTTTATTTGAAAGCAAGTCCACATATGGCTGGATAACAACTAGCTTAATATACCTGGTCATTCTCCAAGGTGCTTTGCACTCCCACTCCTCAAATTGATGTCTCTGACACCAGTAATGAGGAAGATTTACATTGAATTATATTTATACAGCGCTTTTTATATAGTGACTTGATTAACGTGGACCCCGACTTAAACAAGTTGAAAAACTTATTGGGGTGTTACCATTTAGTGGTCAATTGTAGGGAATATGTACTGTACTGTGCAATCTACTAATAAAAGTATCAATCAATCAATCAAAGACTCAAAGCGCTTCATGTCATGTTCAAACATTGATGACATCTATTAAACAAGACAAAAAGGCAAAGAATCAAAGAGAGAAAGAATTAAATTTATACTCGCATCCGAGGAGAGGCCTGACTTTGTACTGCCTGTACACATCCTGCACCATGCTCTGCCCCAAGATCGTTTTTGTGGTTCTTTATTTGATTTTCACCCCCCTCCTTCCCACAGCTGCTTCCTGGTGGAAGTGGGTCGTGACCAGCATTGCCTTTGGTTCCGAGCAGATCAAAGAGAGTCCCATAAAATAGTTTAAAGAGGGTTTGTAAAAATACTTAAAAGAGTTCCTCTGGAAGTCGGGCAGATTCTGCCATCTGTCCGCCTGGAAGTCCAGCATTCTTCTTGGAAAGCTCCAGCCTTTTTTCTTCTCGTCAGGAAACAATGTAATACAAGGTTTTATTTCATAATTTACACATCATTTTTCTGACACTTTACATAGTGAAACCCAATATCTAAGTTACATTTAAAGCAGTGTGGGTGGCACTGGGAGCAGGTGGGTAAAGTGTCTTGCCCAAGGACACACCGGCAGTGACTAGGATGGCGGAAGCGGGCATCGAACCTGGAACCCTCAAGTTGGTGTCGCAGACGGACGGCCACTCTACCAACCGAGTTATACCGCCCCAGTGTAATTATCTTATCTGGATGTTAATAGTGCCCTCTTTAAATACAGTACAGTAAGGCCCTGATCTACTAAGATCCAAATACCATGCGCTGAACCAGGGGCGTCACTAGACCTAGTACTGTACTGGGGCACACCTGGGGCACACCTGGGGCGTCACTAGACCTAATACTGTACTGGGGCACACCTGGGGCGTCACTAGACCTAATACTGTACTGGGGCACACCTGGGGCACACCTGGGGCGTCACTAGACCTAATACTGTACTGGGGCACACCTGGGGCGTCACTAGACCTAATACTGTACTGGGGCACACCTGGGGCGTCACTAGACCTAATACTGTACTGGGGCACACCTGGGGCGTCACTAGACCTAATACTGTACTGGGGCACACCTGGGGCGTCACTAGACCTAGTACTGTACTGGGGCACACCTGGGGCGTCACTAGACCTAATACTGTACTGGGGCACACCTGGGGCGTCACTAGACCTAATACTGTACTGGGGCACACCTGGGGCGTCACTAGACCTAATACTGTACTGGGGCACACCTGGGGCGTCACTAGACCTAATACTGTACTGGGGCACACCTGGGGCGTCACTAGACCTAATACTGTACTGGGGCACACCTGGGGCGTCACTAGACCTAATACTGTACTGGGGCACACCTGGGGCGTCACTAGACCTAATACTGTACTGGGGCACACCTGGGGCGTCACTAGACCTAATACTGTACTGGGGCACACCTGGGGCGTCACTAGACCTAATACTGTACTGGGGCACACCTGGGGCGTCACTAGACCTAATACTGTACTGGGGCACACCTGGGGCGTCACTAGACCTAATACTGTACTGGGTCACACCTGGGGCATCACTAGACCGAATACTGTACTGGGGCACACCTGGGGCGTCACTAGACCTAATACTGTACTGGGGCACACCTGGGGCGTCACTAGACCTAATACTGTACTGGGGCACACCTGGGGTGTCACTAGACCTAATACTGTACTGGGGCACACCTGGGGTGTCACTAGACCTAATACTGTACTGGGGCACACCTGGGGCGTCACTAGACCTAATACTGTACTGGGGCACACCTGGGGCGTCACTAGACCTAATACTGTACTGGGTCACACCTGGGGTGTCACTAGACCTAATACTGTACTGGGGCACATATGGGGCATCACTAGACCGAATACTGTACTGGGGCACACCTGGGGCGTCACTAGACCTAATACTGTACTGGGGCACACCTGGGGCGTCACTAGACCTAATACTGTACTGGGGCACACCTGGGGCGTCACTAGACCTAATACTGTACTGGGGCACACCTGGGGCGTCACTAGACCTAATACTGTACTGGGGCACACCTGGGGCGTCACTAGACCTAATAGTGTACTGGGGCACACCTGGGGTGTCACTAGACCTAATACTGTACTGGGGCACACCTGGGGCGTCACTAGACCTAGTACTGTACTGGGGCACACCTGGGGCACAAATAATTCATGTGAGCGTGCAAAGCGCGCAAGCAAAAACATTTTTATCACTTATTTATCATAAAAATTACATAAATAGTGCTTTAAACTATGGAATCATATCAGATGATGTTGTATGGATCTTTGATGAACCACCTGAAATGAACTCATGCATTTGACCTACTTGTGCACTTTTTGACTCCAGACTTCTAAACTGCTACTGGTAAAAGCAAAAAGGAAGAGCAATGAATCTTTTTGAAATATTTATTGCAGTAATCATCTGCAAATTTAACATCTGCAAAAGTAAAACAAAAAATAAAGCACCCCTAAATCTCTGGGTTCTTTTATATTATTTAATTTCCATTTCTGGCAATGTGGCTAATCCTATTTCAGATACACAAAACTATCAAATATACACAAAAGAATAAAGCCACAGTAGTAGAATAAATGAACAACTGTTGTGTGTCTGTTCAGGGAATCATTTTCTGAGAAGTAAACTGTAACGTCTCCTTTTCATTTTTGCAAAGTGGTCAATCACTCTGGACAGACATGCAAATATTACAGTAACTGTTATACAGTTGACCAGTGGTTCCCAACTGCTGGGTCGCGACATAAAAGTGGATTGTGGGTCATTTTCAGTCACATGTGTGCATGAAGAAAAAAAAGTTTAGGGAGAAAAAAATCAAATTGTGGCAACAAAACCAGATATTTTTAGCCCTTTTTCTAGTGACTATTAGTGAGTATTTTAGCAAAAGGCAAAGCGACTAACAAGTTGGAGGAGGACTCAGGACAGACATGGAAATATATTTAAAAAAAATCTAAATGGGGCAACAAAACCCGACATTTTCAGCCATCTTTCTGAAAACAAATACAGAAATGTTACTATTTTTTCTGGAAACAAAACCAGATGCTTTCGCTGTAGCCATTTTTCTGCTGACAAAACAAGATTATTTCAGTCAAAGTCACAGCGATTAACAAGACAAGTCTACTGTGCTATTTTTCTGTGAAATAAACTTGAATGATTTAAAATGTGGCTCACGACTTGATGATATGGAAAAATGTTTTTCTTCCTGAAGATAAACCATTTGAGAAGCACTCAACTCACACATGCTGACTCCAAATCATCTTTGATGCAGAAGCAGCAGACAATAACCAACATGTAAATAATGTAAATAATTCAATGTACATACTATGATGATTAACTTGTGTGATGACTGTATTATGTTGATAGTATATATTTGTACCATCAATTGATTAACGTGGACCCCGACTTAAACAAGTTGAAAAACTTATTGGGGTGTTACCATTTAGTGGTCAATTGTACGGAATATGTACTGTACTGTGCAATCTACTAATAAAAGTTTCAACCAATCAATCAAAGTTTCATGTTCATTGGAAATTCCCCCGACAGCTCGTACAGCAAATGAATATGTTTGTTTTGATACAAGGAATAACGTTAGCTAACTTAGCATCAACTTAAGACAATGATGTTGCCCAGCTAGCGAGGACTTCACTTACATCTCTCATTCCTGCTGCTTCTTCTCTGCTGCGGGCCAATAACTTTCTTAAATCCATCTAGGAGTTACAGTTTGAGTCAAATCAAAATCAAAATATTGTAATTAACAAATTGTTGTTGGCTAACGTTACCTACCTCAGCAGTGATTCTCATTCTCTCTCTCTCTCTCTCTCTCTCTCTCTCTCTCTCTCTCTCTCTCTCTCTCTCTCTCTCTAAACCGAAGTCTCGATCCACACGTGAATAAATTACCATATTAAGTAGCCATGTGCTCACTGTTTCGTGGAGTGAATACAGTAGCAATCAATTACCATACTAAGTAGTATGTGCGCTGTTGTGTATGTTATGTAGACTTAAAACTCTGAAGCGTTTTTTTATTGGTGAAATTTTTAGTGGGGCACTGCAGATCAACAGTGGGGCACGTGCCCCAGTGAAATATGTCTGGCGACGCCCCTGCGCTGAACAGAGTGTGCAAACTATAAAATTGCGTGTACTAGGGTTTTACGGTGTACTGTTATTTGTAAAGTACCGCAATACTAATGAATCAAATTCGGTGCTATACCGCCTCTGAAAAGTACTGGTGCCCCTCACCCAAATGCCATGGGTGGATACACACTTGACAAGTACAGGAGCGCATCTCGTCGATACTACTATGACTATGTCAATATTTTTTAGCATCACAAAATCTTCTTTAGTTTACAAATATATATATATATGTTATGTTTATAAACTCAGGAAATATGTCCCTGGACACATCAGGACTTTGAATATGACCAATGTATGATCCTGCTTGGCACTCAGCATCAAGGGTTGGAATTGGGGCATAAATCACCAAAAATGATTCCCGGGCGTGGCCAACGCTGCTGCCCACTGCTCCCCTCACCTCGTAGGGGGTGAACAAGGGAATGGGTCAAATGCAAATTTCACCACACCTAGTGTGTGTGACAATCATTGGTATGATCCAGTAACAACTTGGTATCGGATTCAACACCCAAATGTGTGGTATCATCCAAAACTAATGTAAAGTATCAAACAACTGAAGAATAAGTGATTATTACATTTTAAAAGAAGTATAGATGAAATATGTTAAAAGAGAAAGTAAGCACATATTAACAGTAAATAAACAAGTGGATTAAAAATCTATTTTTTACAGCTTGTCCCTCATAATGTGACACAATATGTTACTGCATATGTCAGCAGATAAATTAGGAGCCTCTGTTTGCTTACTTACTACTAAAAGACAAGTTGTCTTTTATCTTCACTATTTTATTTAAGGACAATATTGAAATTCAAAAAATATGTTTAATGCACCTTAAGCTTTTTTGTTCAAATAAAGCCAATACTGCAACTTTTTGTGGTCCCCTCTTATTTAGAAAAATATAAACAAGTAGCGAAAAGTATTCAAATATTGGTATCAGGACAACACTACTCCACACATACATAAAGTGGGTTATAAATGTGATGGTACAGCAACATCTGTATCGTCTGTAAGTCGTTTTTTTAAGCACTTACTGTATCAGAAAATGGAAATGCCTTGGTTAGGTTCTAAGTAACAAAAAGTACCAAACGTATCAAAATACATTTTGGTACCGTTTCCGGTACCAAACTATTGGTATCGGGGACAACACTTGTGTATGATGTGCTTTAGTGGGTTGAAAATAATTATTTTTTTTCCCTGAGCCAGGTCCCCCCTTTACCTCGGGCCCCCAAATACCTTGAAACAGGCCAGTATGTACTAGTACACTAGTTATTCTTACATCATGTACCTAATAAATGAGAGCCTCATGATTTTCGGTAGAAGATTTTATCGTATTTACGTGGCTGGAATAATTGTCTTTATTGTCTGTGAAATTGCAATTCATCCATAATGAGAGCGACAGTGACACGGACGTGGATATGCAACATAGTGGAAGACTAACGATACAGACGCTGAGCGATCAGTGGCCTTGTTCTCTCTAAAGTCATGCTTTGTTTGTCGTATTTCCACCGGGGTGGGGAAACAGAATTTTTTTTTTAAAGTCAGCATGGAAATGAAAGCATGAGGAAAAGCCCTCAAGGCAAATGGCAGGCAACATCAGTGCCGTTAGACGGAGCCACTTAAGCTGTCATGCAAGAGTACGTGAACGCACCAGTGAACGCGCACAGTCAGCATCACTGAACACATTATCTAGAGACAGCCATGGTGATAGTGATGGCGATAGAACCCTAGCAGACCCTTTTTGTAAAATAGTCAAATCCCACATTCCTAACAGTCGAATGTAATTTTTTTTATGACTTTTTAATAATCTTTTTAACTGTGATATATTATTCATCAAGTGGATACATTAGTTTACTGCATAGCAAACATAAATACACAGAGATGGTAACATTAATGAGGGAGAATTCAAATGAATTTTAGCACCAGTCGATTGGCGCATTTGAGAGGGGGTGGCCTGCGGACCTGCAGCGAGGTGACAGGTGAGTAGATGGCCCACCTGGGTGCGTTTATCTCAGGGGTCACCAACGCGGTGCCCGCGGGCACCAGGTAGCCCGTAAGGACCAGATGAGTCGCCCGCTGGCCTGTTCTAAAAATAGCTCAAATAGCAGCACTTACCAGTGAGCTGCCTTTATTTTTGAAATTGTATTTATTTACTCGCAAGCTGGTCTCGCTTTGCTCAACATTTTTAATTCTAAGAGAGACAAAACCCAAATAGAATTTGAAAATCCAAGAACATTTTAAAGACTTGGTCTTCACTTGTTTAAATAAATTCATTTATATTTTTTACTTTGCTTCACATAACTTTCAGAAAGACCATTTTAGAGAAAAAATACAACCTTAAAAATGATTTTAGGATTTTTAAACACATATACCTTTTTATCTTTTTAATTCCTTCCTCTTCTTTCCTGACAATTTAAATCAATGTTCAAGTATTTTTTTTTTATTGTAGACAATAATAAATACATTTTAATTTAATTCTCAATTTTAGCTTCTTCTTTTTCGATGGAGATCATTTGTGAAATATTTCTTCAAACTTATTTTGATTAAAATTCAAAACAAATATTCTGGCAAATCTATAAAATCTATAAAATCAAATTTAAATCTTATTTCAAAGTCTTTTGAATTTCTTTTAAAATGTTTGTTCTGAAAAATCTATAAGAAATAATGATTTGTTAGAAATATAGCTTGGTCCAATTTGTTATAAATTCTAACAAAGTGCAGATTGGATTTTAACCTATTTAAAACATGTCATCAAAATTCAAAAATTAAACTTAATCAGGAAAAATTATTAATGATGTCCCATAAATTATTTTTTTAATTTTTCAGAAAGATTCGAATTAGTTAGTTTTTTTCTTAATTTTTTTCGGTTGAATTTTGAATTTTAAAGAGTTGAAATTGAAGGAAATGTCCTTATAACACTTATATACAGGTTTTAATTTGTTTGCGGCTCCAGACACATTTGATTTTGTATTTTTGTTCCTTCCAAATTTTGGGTTGCCAAACCCTGGCCTAATCCTACTGTTCAATTACAGTAGGTTGTCTCTCATGGCAGAGGGGTTAGTGCGTCTGCCTCACAATACGAATATCCTGAGTAGTCCTGGGTTCAATCCTGAGCTTGGGATCTTTCTGTGTGGAGTTTGTATGTTCTCCCCGTGACTGCGTGGGTTCCCTCCGGGTACTCCGGCTTCCTCCCACTTCCAAAGACATGCACCTGGGGATAGGTTGATTGGCAACACTAAATGGTCCCTAGTGTGTGAATGTTGTCTGTCTATCTGTGTTGGCCCTGCGATGAGGTGGCGACTTGTCCAGGGCGTACACCGCCTTCCGCCCGATTGTAGCTGAGATAGGCACCAGCGCCCCCCGCGACCCCAAACAGAATAAATGGTAGAAAATGGATGGATGTTTGTTTTTTTCAATGTATACCAACTTAATGGAACACTTAATAGATGGCTACATCAGGCCTGGGCAAATATTTTGACTCGGGGGCCACATTTAGAGAAAAAAAATGTGTCTGGGGGCAGGTATGTCTATTTTTAGGAACACTAATACAAAAGTTCACAATAATGTCTGATTGAATACTAAAAACGTTATGACAGACCACCCTAAAAAACGTAATGGAATTTTAATTTTTTCTATGAACGATAAAACACTGAATATTGACAAAATATGAACGTCACACCCCCATTCGATCGACATATTTTGCAATCAAGTGAAACGCAACAAAAATGCAAAAAACTGTGAAATATGAACGCAAAGGGTACAAAATAACCCACCTACAATCTGATACATCACTAAGCTTTAGAACTTTGTTGTGAAAAAGCTCCTTCCGCGTCTGTGAAAACGCATGGCGACCACACTGCTTGGTGCCTCGTCTAAACTGCTGTGACATAGATTACCATAGTAACTCATTAGATTACCATAGTAACTAATTAGATTACCATAGTAACTGGTATATCATCCATAAGTGCAGATTCCAACCATTGAAATACTTTGTATAGTTGAAGACTTACGGTCATTATAAAACATGAGTGCACATCATAATGGCAGCTACACTTTCCATCTTAAAGATCTAAAAAAATATATTTGGGAATGTCCGGCGGGCCAGATTGAAAAGCGTAACGGGCCGCATGTGGGCCCCGGGCCTTCATTTGCCGAGATCTGGGCTAGATAGATAAATGTTCTCAATCATCGGCGGTACTGCAATTATATTTCAATGTGCACAAGGACAGATTCACGACAGTACATGACAGTTTTAAAATGCACCAACCTCAAAGACATACAGTTTGCTGTCTTGTTGGAAGCTAACTGACAAATCAAACCAAGTGGTGCAAACTCTCCAGAGATATTTGCTTTGTCAGAGTTGATCAGATCCAGAGAGGCACAAGCAGACACTCAGGAGTAACGCGTGGTGGCATTGAGCTCAGCCCTTTGCCGCAACTTTTTTTTTTTTACTGGCTGATGTGTTAGGACTGGGAGAATGAAGCGGAGCGCTCATATGGATGGATATGATGATGGTTGAATTCTCTCACACAAGTCCGTCTCTCTATCTCCTCCCCTCTTTGTACGTAATGGCAATTTCTATTTGGTTTCTCAGCCAAATCGTATTCTCTGGTAATTGTGTTTGTCTATGCAGGCATGCATGAAACTCGCTACTTCAAATGAGCGTGAAAACAAGCACGTGTATTTGATCAGTTTTATGTTGAAGGCTCACGTGACTGCACATACTTGATGTATGCTGCAAAATGTAAATTGTATGGTATTTTATGACACATGTAGAGAAACTTTCGAACCTAATGAACCCTTATCATCGAGATCACACTGCAAGTGCAATGTGTGTGTGTGTGTGTGTGTGTGCATCAAAAGTTTACAGATTTTAGCAGAAATATGTTACCACACTGCAAAAAAGTCACTGTTCAAAAACAAGAAAGAAAAAAAAAAAATTGGGGGTATTTTATTTGAACTAAGCAAAATGATCTGCCAATCATCATCATCATCATCATCATCAGCCGTTGTCAGTCCACTGCTGGACGAAAGCCTCAGCATGTTTCTGCCATTTGGCGTACTTTTCATGCTGGTTATTAGCCTACACCTTCCACGCTGGCTTGGTGCGGGTTGGAAGGGGTATTTTATATCAGAGATCCTTCTCCTAGACCAGGGGTGGGCATTACGTCGATCTCGGAGGGGGTGTCAGTCGATCTCAAGCCAGGCATTAAAAAATGTACATAAAAATGAGCAATCATCAATCATACCAAGACTTCACTTTCGTCAGTTGTTTGACATTCTCGGCACCCGAGGATCTTGTGAGATGACGCTGGCTGCTGCCAGCTCATATTTAAGAAAAAAATCACTAACAGAGAAACACATATTTTATTTCTAGAGACTCCGTACCTACTGTCAAAACTCTAAAGAGCGACTGCACACTTCCTGTCTTCACCATAAAAGACCTGTTTCATCCTGCCTGTGCTAACAAAATAAGAGTCTCAGAAAGCTACGGAGTTTGATGCCAATGTATTTCTCCCCCGCCCTCAGCGACCGCACACTCACTTGCTTGCCCACCCGCACACTCACTGACGTCACTCACCTGCTGCCAGACATTAAAGGGCCACACACATATGCTACTCTCATAACAAAGTCTTTAAAAACGAGTATGCAAGTTGGACAAATGAGATGCCAAATCCAACCACTTTCATGTGGTATTGGACAGAAAGGAGGACTTTTTTTCTCCTCCATTTGAAAATGCGGACGTTATCAGCACCACTGTCTAATTCCAATCAATGCAAGTCATCAGAATCAGGTAATACACCAACTTATATTCTTGTCTTCATGAAAGAAAGGAATCTATGTGTGTTAAGCATGCTTGTATTATCATTAAACACCATTAACTTGTTAACAAAAATGTCTCTTTCATAAATAAATAAATATAAATTATAAATAGGAATGAGGTAGATCTCCTCGACTTGGTCAATTGAAAATTAGCTCGCCTGCAGAAAAAGTGTGAGCGCCCCTGTCCTAGACTAATTGCCTTACTGGGCTGTTGAACTTAGTCTGTCCTGTTTTTTGTCCGCGCCCCATTTACTTAGGGACCCGCTCAGCTTTATGGCGCTGACCGCCCGCCAGTCACAAGAGAAGGTGCAAATGGTTCTTTGTGTGCATTTTATAGACGTTAGTTGGGAATCACTAACTCCACACACAACCTCCCATCTCATGCCTGGATGTAGTTTAACGTCATACGCAGGATCTGCCAATAGAACAAGAAAATTTAGCTTCTCAAGACTTTCCAAAACAAGTAAAAAATACCTTAAAATAAGTTTATTCTCACTAATAACAAGTGCACTTTTCTTGGTAGAAAAAAAAGACCTTTTTGCTCAATATGTTGAAAAATATTCTTAAATTAAGTAAATTCTAGTGCAATTATCTTGACATAATGATATGCGCTCAGCATCATGATTTTTTTCATGATTGAAGTAAGAAATTATTACTTTAAAAAAATAGTTTTATACTTGTGAGTGTTGATGACACAGCTTTGCAACAGTTGATATTCTAGTTTCAAGCATGTTTTATTCAATTTAGGTCATCAAATCTCAGAAACAAGCTGGAATATCTTACTGAGATCATTTAGGACCAAAAACTTAAAAAAAGTAACATAAAATCTGCTTAGTGAGAAGAATTATCTTATCAGACAGAAAATAAGCAAATATCTCCCTTATTTGAGATATTTACTCTTACTTAGAGTTCAGTTTTTGCAGTACATGAATTGATTAACGTGGACCCCCGAGTTGAAAAACTTATTGGGGTGTTACCATTTAGTGGTCAATTGTATGGAATATGTACTGTACTGTGCAATCTACTAATAAAAGTATCAATTAATCAATCAATCAAGCATCAACAAAACTTTATTATTGAACTCAAAGTAGTGTTTGGTACCGGTAACACTGTGTTTTAATACTTTTTTAAACAAAGTGTTATATTATCTGCTTTATTTAGCAAAAAATATTACAATAATATATAGCACTTTTTCCTCTCTGGACACAAAGCGCTTTACATTGCGAAACCCATTATTTAGTTTTAGTTTGGTATAGTTTAATTATTATTTCTTCGGTCAGTGGTCAACAAAATAAGCAAACAATTTTACATAAACAAACAGTTCTACATTCATAAATTGAAAATGTTGCAGACCAAAAGGGTTTAGGCTGAAGTTGAACACTTATTGCGCCTAACCCTATAAACAATGTCAAATACAAGATGAGCTTCCAAAATACTTTAAATCTTTTAACTACATTTAAACCAGAGGTCTCAGACATGCGGCCAATTGCGGCCCGCGAGACGTAATTTTGCGGCCCCCACCTTAATATAAAAGTTTAATGTTAGTGCCGCCCGCGAGTTTTATTTGAATGGCGCTTGACAGCGTTGTGTTATTTGGGTCCAAAATGGCTCTTTCAACATTCTGGGTTGCCTACCCCTGCATTGGTGGAAAAGCGGCAAATGAGTGAAAGGAACAGAAAGGTTGCCATAGAGACGAGGGTTTCCTTATGTGCCCGGCTGCAGTCACACCGCGACACCTGTCCGTCAGTAATAATAGTCTCCGATAACCTGGACCAATTCTGTACATGTGGAAGAATGACAAACACGGGCATGTCTGGATGATTCGCCTCCATCTTTTCAGTGGTTACTTCCAAGCTACGAAACCAGTTTTTATGACGCGTTATTGGTGCGTTCTTTCTGGCGTCACTTCCTGTGTGGGCCGCGATCTTTCTGACTTCACTTCTTTTCCAAACTCAGTTTTTAAGTGATCAATGAGTCCATGCAAAGCTAAGAGCCGGAGATTCAAGAAATACACGGCATACTTACCGGTGTAAAACAATTATCCAAAGAGGGGACTCTTAAATGATGGGTTTAGTGTAGCTGACAAAGGGCTTAGGCTTAATAATTGTTTGTTTAAGGAGTTATCCGGCTTAATGTAGGCATAGCCTAAGATGGCAGAAGCTAGAATGGAACTCCGAACTGACCATGGAACCCTCAAGTTGCTGTCACAGACACTCTACATCTGATCCGATACCAGGTACAATTCAGGCTGGTATTGGTAAAACCGATACTTTGTGCAAACATACCTAATGTGTGTGGGTAAATAAAAAAAAAGTATTGTAATTCAAGTGGTTTGAATTACAATACGGTTTAGCTCGGGCGGTTTAGCTCTGTTGGTAGAGTGGCCATGCCAGCAACTTGAGGGTTGCCGGTTCGATTCCCGCTTCCGCCATCCTTGTCACTGCCGTTGTGTCCTTGGGCAAGACACTTTACCCACCTGCTCCCAGTGCCACCCACACTGCTTTAAATGTAACTTAGATATTGGGCTTCACTATGTAAAGCGCTTTGAGTCACTAGAGAAAAAGCGCTATATAAATATAATTGTGTTTGCTGCTTTCGTGGAATCAGCTTCAAACAATATAGAATCGGAGTGTGAAACAAACGATTGCATTTTAAATCAGCCCAACCTCCAGGCTAATGATTTTAGGTTGTCCTGTAGAATTTGGAGGTAATCCTCTTTCTTCATTGGGACGGGGACGGCGTGGCGCAGTGGGAGAGTGGCCGTGCGCAACCCGAGCGTCCCTGGTTCAATCCCCACCTAGTACCAACCTCGTCACGTCCGTTGTGTCCTGAGCAAGACACTTCACCCTTGCTCCTGATGGGTGCTGGTTGGCGCCTTGCATGGCAGCTCCCTCCATCAGTGTGTGAATGTGTGTGTAAATGTGGAAGTAGTGTCAAAGCGCTTTGAGTACTTTGAAGGTAGAAAAGCGCTATACAAGTACAACCCATTTATCATTTCTTCATTGTCCCATTTACTCTCTGTATAGCAGCAGTTCCATTGGCAGGAAAACAGGCTCAGAGCATAATACTACCACCACCATGCTTGTGGGTAGTTCTGGTGTTCCTGGGATTGAAGGTCTCACCTTTTCTCCTCCAAATATATTCCTGGGTATTGTGGCCAATCTGCTCAAGTTTTGTTTCATCTGACCACAGAAATTTCCTCCAGAAGTTCTTATCTTTGTCCAAGTGTAGTCAGATGAAACAATAATTGAGCTGTTAAGTACATGTACATTTCTCCAATGTACATGTACTTTTGCTATTGACCTATGAATTATGCAGATTTATATTCCGGATGTAAATGTGAATCTTTGATGAACATTGTTAGAGTTACTTAATGCCTAATTCTGACAAGGTTAGAGAAACATAAAAGGGATATTTGTGAGGAATCCATTATTTCGAGCAAACTTTGATATGTCACCAGTCATCCGTTCAGCTTGCAGAGACAAAAGGTTACGTCGGGATTTGTAATCAGGATTCGGACTATTATTTGTATTAAAAACTGCAGCAAGGTCATTCTGTTATTTGAGTATTCATCCCAAAGGCAAGCAGCAACACCTTTCAGGCTTGTTACCTTGATCCTCCAAACGAGTTCAATCTAAATCCTATGCATATGACCCTCCTAATCTCGCATTAGAAGTGAGGCGGTGTTAGTTTAGTGCATTTAATTGAATACATGTTGACAAATTCCCCACTCTGAGTCAAGTCTTTTGTATGTGAAACACAGAGGGGTGCTTGGGAACTTTAACAGAGCTGTTGTTTTTACTACCAGAAAAATGCAACTATGGTCCGACAACAAAGCTAATATTAGCTTAGCATTAGCAAACAGGGGGCTTAATCGGGCTGTTGGGCTGTCAGAACATATAACCACATGCTTCCAAGGGTTCTTTTGGAGTTATAATCCTGGGTCTCGGCAGGCGATGACCTCATGGACTGGACTGGTGCCTGTGGGGGGATCAGGCAAACTGTGTGAGTCTAGCTGGCCACTCACTGAGATTGCTGCGTGTGATTGTTATGGCTGATTGTTTCTATTGTGATGTACAACACGGTGGGATCGCTGACCGACGAGTTGACGTTTTCAAGCATACTCCACGGCTATTTGGTTCATTTTTGTGCTGAATATCATGCAGGAACTGTTGGTCCCGTTTGAGAGCAATGGTATTTCAATTGTAGTCATGCCACATGCAATTAACAGCGTGCATCTTTTAACCTCGAGGCCACAAAATAATTGAAAAGGTTAACCCGTCACTTTTCTAGTAACTGGAAATATGGCACAATATCTTGCATAATTGGCCAAAAGGCCAGCTTGTACAAAGGACTTTATTTAACAATGGACGGACCGTCTCTACCACACCCAACACTGGCTATTTAAAGAGGCTTTCAGGAGAGTAATCATTTATTTACACCAATGAAAAAAATAGTATATAAAGCAATTCTCTTGCAATGCACCAGGGAACATTCATGTGACCAGTTTTTCCCTTGACTCATCAGATTTTTGCCGCTGTAGACCACCCCCTCACCAGTGATTGAGGGTGCGGAGTGGAGGGTTTAAGGTTAAAATAACAACACATCTTGACACAAAACACTTTGGAAATTGTCAGTTGACCGAATCAAATGAAATGCACACACTAAAGAGAGTCTGTCAGTGCAGGGGTCTGTCAAAAGCTGGAGCCAGCCAGGGGTATCATCAACTAGATCAGGGGTGTCAGACTTGTTTTCATCATGGGCCGTTTACAAGTTAGGACTGCCTTCAGAGGCCAAGTTTGAACTGTTAAGGGTTCTGTTCGATGTTTTTGAGTTTGTGGCTCGACAGTAACTGAACGCCATTATGTTTCCCCACACTACGGAACGGCCCGAGGGTCAAAAAGGAGCCGGGAAGCATTTGCCTTAATTGGGCGCAAAAACAATTAGCATCGATAAAGGGACTTTTTGCTAACACGTTACTATCGATTTAACTTGGACAGCCCTTTTATAAACGTTTCAACACGGTTACTGTTTTTTGACCGTGTAATGTACATTTAGTAGCGTCCAGACAAAGGTTTTTAGAGTTGGCTTTTTAAATGAATTAATCTGATCATAACCCCTCAACAAAAGTGTTCAGTTCCAATTATTGTGTTTTTAGTGTTTTCCTGCCCTGTCCTTTGTCTGCACCTGTGCTTTTAGTGATTCGTTCTCGGCAAGGGGTGGACCTTGAGGCACATTTACTTGCAATTAGCACACTGGGCTCATCACTAGGCTCATCATTGCCAGCTTGGCTTCGCTGTTTATTGTCTCCAGTTCTCCTGTCGTGCATGCACCTGCTTCAATAGACCTGGTATGTTTTCGCTCCTTTGTACTGTATTCCCTAACCTCCTGTTGTGTTTATCTCCTAGTCCCCCTGAAGTAATAAGGATAACTTTTGTTGGACTCTTGCCCTGCCCAGTGTGCCCTGGCCTTTTCCCCTGCCGACCACTGAGGAACCTGTTTTTGTTTGTTCATTTATGGTGTGCACTTCTGCCCCATCGCCTTTTGTTACACTTTTTGGACTCATTAAATATTCCCTTTTTTTTGTAATATAACCTTGCCTCCCGTCTCTGCATCCTGGGGTCACCTCCTAGATCAGTTCCGAACACCAACAGTGCATATATTCAACCTCTCCACACACTATTAGCTAGAAACTGTAACAAATTACGTTTTTTCAAAGTCATTTTCCGAACACTGCTTAGAACTTTAATTTGCCTCAGTTTTCAAGAATGATTTGGCCTGAGTAATTATTTCCAGTTAAGAAGTGTTCTGGCAGCCGCTGTGCTAGTTGTAATAGTAGACCAGTTTGATTTAAATGTTCAAGAATGTTATTTGACAAAATATACATGAGCTGTTTCTCAGCATAGCCATATCAGGAAATAAATACTGCTCACTAATTTCATCCATCCATTGTAGGCAATGATACACCTAGCTATCTTTCGCATCTAGTCAAGGCCAGCCAAGGCAAGTATATCAAAAGATCACAATTCGTACACAAAGTGATTTACAGAAAATTACAAAAAGGCAACTATAAAAATATAAAATCATTACTCAAATTAAAATCACAAAATAAAATCATCATAAAAAACATCACGCTACCACAAATCAATCAAATACTGTAGATCAAATACTTTCAGTTGTCATAGGCACAATTAATAAAAGGGTTTTCTGCCTGGACTTGAATATTGCCAACAATAAGGTCAGTCTCACCTCTTCTGGAAGATTATTCCATATTTTAGAAGCATTAAGAAACACAGTTTCACCATGTTTGCTCCTGACTCTAACCACCAGCAGGAGATCACTCCCTGAAGTTGTCAAAGCTCGAGATGATTAATTTGGTTCCAACATTTCGGAGATTTACTTTGGCACAAGGCCATGAAAATACTTGTACACAAGGGGAGCTGTTTTAAAGTACATTATCTGCGCAACAGGAAACCAGTGCCGTTACCTAAGCGCTGGACTAATATGATCGTATTTCCTGGTTCTAGTCAAGACTCGAGCAGCAGCATTTAGGATGTACTGTAGCTGCTTTACAGACTGTTTAGAGCAGGGGTCAGCAACCTTTTTGAAACCAAGAGCTACTTCTTGGGTACTGATTAATGCAAAGGGCTACCAGTTTGATACACACTTAAATAAATTGCCAGAAATAGCCAATTTGCTCAATTTACCTTTAATAAATAAATCTATATATATATAAAAATGGGTATTTCTGTCTGTCATTCCGTCGTACCTTTTTTTTCCTTTTACGGAAGGTTTTTTGTAGAGAATAAATGATGAAAAAAAAACACACTTAATTGAACGGTTTAAAAGAGCAGAACACCCATCAGGGACAGATTCAAGTTGATTTACGTAAAATGTGCATTGATTAGCACGGCATGCTAATCAATGCTAACATGTTATTTAGGCTATCTGTGTACATATTGCAGCATTATGCTCATTTGTAGCTATATTTACATCAAGCCTGTCCCTCCACCCACATTTAATGCCAAACAAACAAATACCAGTCGACGGATTTAAGTTGCTCCAGTGTCAAGAGATGCAAAAGTCCCTCGTTTGGTTTTTACCGGCGATGCTACGACAGAGATGGCACAGAGATGGCAAGAATGTCTGGATATCCTGCGACACTCAAAGCAGATGCATTCCAACGATAAAGTCAACGAAATCACAAAGGTGAGTGTTGTTGATTTTATTGACTTATGTGCTAATCAAACATATTTGGTCGCAGAATGACTGCCAGCTAATCGATGCTAACATCCTATCTAGGCTACCTGTATGTACATTTGAAACTATATTTACATCCAGCGTTTCCTTCCACCCACATTTAATGCGAAACAAACACTTACCAATTAACGGATTTAAGTTGATCCAGTGTCAATGCGAAAGTCCTGATCGGTTGGTCTGCACATTTTACCGGCGATGCTGAGACAGACATGCATGGCCAAATAGCTACGATAGCTATTCGCTCAATAGCTTCAGTTTGTTCTTCAATTTCGTTTTCGCTATCTGTTTCCATACTCCACCATCTGTTTCAATACATGAGTAATCTGTTGGATCGCTTAAGCCGCTGAAATCGGAGTCTGAATCCGAGCTAATGTCGCTATATCTTGCTGTGCTATTCGCCATTGTTTGTATTGGAATCGCTATGTGACGTCACAGGGAAATGGACAGTGGCTTAGGCAAATAGCGAAAATCAAGCACTTTAAAGCTTTTTTGAGGGATATTTCGGGACGGAAAAAAACTTTGAAAAATATAATAAGCCACTGGGAACTGATTTTATTGGTTTTAACCCTTCTGAAATTGTGATAATGTTTCCCTTTAATAGTGTTGACAAAATAATAGAATGACATATGACGCTATATGTATGTTACTGCATATGTCAGCTGACTAACTAAGAGCTTTTGTTTGCTTACTTACTACTAAAAGACAAGTTGTCTTGTATGTTCACTATTTTATTTAAGGACAAAATTGCAATAAGAAACATATGTTTAATGTAACCTAAGATATGTTGTTAAAATACAGCCAATAAATGAATTGAATTACGTTTACATAGCGCTTTTTCTCTAGTGACTCAAAGCGCTTTACATAGTGAAACCCAATTTCTAATTTTTACATTTAAACCAGTGTGGGTGGCACTGGGAGCAGGTGGGTAAAGTGTCTTGCCCAAGGACACAACGGGAGTGACTAAGAAGGCGGAAGCGGGCCTCGAACCTGCAACCCTCAAGTTGCTGGCACGGCCACTCTACCAAACGAGCTGTACCGCCCCAATTTTTCCATTTTTTCTGGTGCCCTTTATTTAGAAAAGTACCAAAAAGCATTGAAATACATTCTGGTACCGGTATCGGGACCACGCTAGTTCCTATAGTCTTACTCTTTAGTTTGTGTACGCTTTCAACATTTTTATTTTACATTCAGGCAATATTGTCAGAGCAAAAGCGGACATTAAACCCTCTCTAAGGAGTTGTTGTTGGAAATGCATGCTCAGTTTTACGATTCAACTTAGAATTTCCTTCTATCTAGCTACCATGCCCTGTGGATGTGTGTGCGTGTGTGTGTGCGCGAGTGTGTGTGTGTGTGTGTGTGTGTGTGTGTGTGTGTGCATCCTCTCCATGAGAACCGACCCTCTGGCCTTCCAGCTGAGTTCACAGATCCAAAGTCAAGTTAATCTGGTTTTACCTTTAGCCCCAAAAACAACAATGGAATTAATCCAGAAACAACTGAAATCACCCATGAAACCTCCCTTGAGGTCTGGAGAACCGTATTACGACCCTGAGAGAGACGGGACATTGAACTAATTATCAAGAGTTGTGTGGGTGGAGTGTATGTTCTGTCATGATTTTTTATTTTCTAGTGAGATCATTCTGGTTTTCCGGTATTACAATTCCTCTGCTGGAACATAAACTCACGTTTGTGACAATTATTCAGCCTATCGCCAAATACTTGCAGTATCATTATGGGCAGTAAATCAAGGAGCAACTGAGGGATAAATGAAATTAAATGGCGTCAATTCGTCATCCCGTCCGCAGTCTGGGCATTATATAAGGATGCTGAGGACACTAAGAGACAAGAGGGAGGTAGACCCTGGTACAAACGGATAAATAAATGAGTTAAGTGGAGAGGAGGGAATTTGTGCTGTCATCCCCCCTCCCTTTGGACAGACGAGTGTAGGCAATAAGTGCTCTCCCCTTTCACCTTTCGCTCCAGTGCTTCCCCGCTCGTCTCCCAATAGAAATTGCGCCGTGGCATTAAATATGTAAAATTAGCATTTTATGTAGAACACATTTCTGTGTCGTGCGCCTAACCCCCCCGCCCCCCCCCCCCCCCCCCCCCCCCCCTCTGCATGCCGCCCAGCCCTGAGCGCAAAAGCACACAAAACCCATGCATGCATATGATATGCATTTTGGTCATCTCCA
Organism: Nerophis ophidion; assembly: GCF_033978795.1. Classification (NCBI taxonomy): domain Eukaryota; kingdom Metazoa; phylum Chordata; class Actinopteri; order Syngnathiformes; family Syngnathidae; genus Nerophis; species Nerophis ophidion. The sequence goes on along the minus strand of NC_084630.1, from coordinate 45,687,235 downwards.
TGGCAACATTAGTGGGGCAGGGAGGAGGGCTCAAAGACAGAAGGATGAAAAGGTGTAGTCATCGAAAGAGACCTGAGGTCCGGGTCTCGTTACTCCTTCGCACGCTGCGCCCGTCGCCTCGCTGCTGAAGAATCCCATTCGGGAGATGTCGGAAGTCTGGAGTCGCTGATTGATTGGTAATATTACACACATACGAGGCAGTCCGTAACTTTTGCCTTCACAATTCAGAGTCAAAGGGCCATAAAGGGAAATGGTAAGCGTGGTCCGCGGAGACAACTGGCCTTTGGTTGCCTGACAATATTTTCAGCATTGATTTGCTAATGACAGTATGAGAATAATAGTGCCTGTGGGTCACATGAAGCAACCATCATTTCAATCCATAAATCTCACAGAAAAATATATAAGAAATTATACCATTCGTGTTCCTACCAGGGTTGTACGGTATACCGTTATTAGTATAGTATCGCCCATACTTGCCAACCCTTCCGATTTTCCCAGGAGACTCTCAAATTTCAGTGCCCTTCCCGAAAATCTCCCGGGGCAACCATTCTCCCGAATTTCTCCCAATTTCCACCCGGACAGGGTGTCTTAAAGGCCCTGCCTTTAGCATCCTCTCTCACCTGAAAAGGAGACTATTATATATATTCTCCGTTATCCATAGGTTTATCTATAACCCATAAAGTAGGCAGGCACGGAGCTCATTCTCAGCATGTGTTTATTGCAGCTGGCACATTAATACACTCACACGCAACATCCGGATTCCCATCATGCATTGCTTCAAAACTACGGCAAGTAGTAATGTCCAAAAATATAACAGAGATGAGGCAGAAGAAGGAAGAAGAGACATGGCGACGACGAGTAAGAAGAAGAAGTACGCTTGCAAGTTCTAAAATGATTGGAAAAAATTATTTAAATTAATCCAGGACAGCTCGAAAGGGAAGGGGTATGCTGGCTGCAAATTTTGTAGATCAGAATTGTCCATTGAACACGGTGGCTGAAGGGATATACTCATTCATGAACAAATATTATATGTATATATATATATATATATATATATATATATATATATATATATATATATATATATATATATATATATATATATGTGTGTGTGTAGGTGTGGGAAAAATCACAAAACTACTTAATCTCTACAGAAGTGTTTCATGAGGGGTTCCCTCAATCGTCCGGAGATTTTGATGGAAGCATTCACATACAATGGTTTATATAGGGCACAGAGTGGGTGGGTACAGGCAGGCGTAGGGTGTGGTGATTGGCTCATGTGTTACCTAGGAGGTGTTTCCGTCTGTGATGGCATGCTGATTTAATTTCACTGCCCTTGTTGAGGGATGACAGGTCTGGGTGATATATAATAAACACTTTCTTTTTTAAGCATAGGTTGCATCTTTTATTACCACTGTTGTAAGGTGTGCTGGATGCAAGAATTTGCCATTTTATTGAATATTATATAATAGAACAACTTGAAAATATATACACCACCCCTACACACACACTCCTCAACCCACCCCCATTTCCAGACTTCGGAGGCCTCAAGGTTGGTAAGTATGGTACCGCCTCTGAAAAGAACCAGTCCCCCACTCCACCTCGCCCCTGTGCTGGTTTATGAGCAGACAAGCATGTTCGGCAGTGCACAATCACGGAGTACTTACAAACAGACACAGTGTGTAGTTAGAAAAGGGAAAACGGTAGCATTTTGGCTGAAACTAACGATAAAGGTGAAGTTATAACACTGAAACACCCTCAGAAAGAGACATGGCTAGCTAGATAGCGGCTAAAGTCCAGCCGCAGTCGGCAGTGTTTTAGCTACTTCTAAATCACTAATCCTCACCTCCATGGCGACAGAAAAAGTACCCTGCAGGACGGGGAATATCTAAACATACCGTAGCTCACCGGCGTCAAAATGTAAACAAACACCATTGGTGGATCGACACCTGACATCCACTGTAATGACACAGAGTACAGGAGCGATACTGCTATGATTATGTCGATATTTTTTGGAATCACAACATCTTAGTTGTATTATGTTTATAAACTCAGGACATATGTCACCTGGACACATGAAGACTTTGAATATGACCAATGTATGATCCTGTAACTATGTGGTATCGGATTGATACCCACATTTGTGGTATCATCCGAAAATAATGTAAAGTAACAAACAACAAAAGAATTAGTGATTGTTACATTTTAATATAAGTGTAGATAGAAGATGTTAAAAGACAAAGTAAGCAGATATTAACAGTAAATGAACAAGTAGATTAATAATTCATTGACGACACTGACAAAATAATAGAATGGAAAATGACACACATTGTTATTGCATACGTCAGCAGAGAAATGACAGTAGATGTGGTCCTTTTTTTGTTTTGTAATTCGCAAAGTATTGAAAAGTGTCTCAAAGGGCTGCACAGACATCTTCGGCTCAGATCCCACATCAGTGCTAGAAAAAACTCAACTCAATGGGATTACAATGAGAAACCTTGGAGGGGAACGCAGATGTGGGGACCCCCGGCCTTGGGCGACCGGTGTAATGGACGTCGAGTGGATCTATTTAATAGTGTGAGAGTCCAGTCCATAGTGGGGCCATTGGATCTATTTAATAGTGTGAGAGTCCAGTCCATAGTGGGGCCAGTGGATCTATTTAATAGTGTGAGAGTCCAGTCCATAGTGGGGCCAGTGGATCTATTTAATAGTGTGAGAGTCCAGTCCATAGTGGGGCCAGCAGGAGATCATCTTGAGTGGAGACAAGTCGCCATCGCAGAGACGTTCGTGACTAATGCACAGGTGAGTGGTCCACCCTGGGTCCCGACTTTGGACAGCTAGCGCCGAATCGGTGCCCCTTGTTTCTATGCAGAATAGAGACGGCAGATCAACTGGTCTAAAAGGGGGGTTTATTTAAAGGCTAGAGCAGGGGTGGCCACACTTTTTCTGCAGGCGAGCTACTTTTCAATTGACCAACTCGAGGGGATCTACCTCATTTATATATATCATTTATATTTATTTATTTATGAAAGAGACATTTTTGTAAACAAGTTAAATGTGTTTAATGATAATACAAGCATGTGTAACACATATAGATGTCTTTCTTTCACGAAGACAAGAATATAAGTTGGTGTATTACCTGATTCTGATGACTTGCATTGATTGGAATCAGACAGTAATGATGATAACGCCCACATTTTCAAATGGAGGAGAAAAAAAGTTGTCCTTTCTGTACAATACCACATGAAAGTGGTTGGTTTTTGGCATCTAATTCATCCAGCTTCCATACACTTTACAAGAAAAACATTGGCGGCAAATTCCGTAGCTTGCTTGATTGACATTCACGGCACCCGAGGGTCTTGTGAGATGACGCTGGCTGCTGCCAGTTCATTATTATGAAAAAATGACAGAGAGGAAGGCGAAAAACACTTTTTATTTCAACAGACTTTCGCGCCGTCCCTTCCGTCAAAACTCTAAAGGCCGACTGCACATTTCCTATCTTCACAATAAAAGCCCTGCTTCATGCTGCCTGCGCTAACAAAATAAGAGTCTCGGAAAGCTGGCGTGCACAAGTGATGTGCACGCCAGCTTTCTGAGGGATCGCTTGTGCACGCCAGTTTTCCGAGACTCTGTATTTAGTTAGCGCAGGCAGCATGAAGCAGGGCTTTTATTGTGAAGATAGGAAATGTGCAGTCGGCCTTTAGAGTTTTGACGGAAGGTACGGCGCGAGAGTCTGTTGAAATAAAAAGTGTTTCTGGCCTTCCTCTCGGTCATATTTTCATAATAATGATCTTGCAGCAGCCAGCGTCATCTCACAAGACCCTCCGGTACCGTGAATGTCATTTAAGTGACGTCTTGGTGAAGATTGATGATCACTCATTTTTAGGTCTATTTTTTTAAAAGCCTGGCTGGAGATCGACTGACACACCCCCCGCGGTCGACTGGTAGCTCGAGATCGACGTAATGGGCACCCCTGGGTTAGAGAATATAAATGATTTTTAATATGAGACTTAAACACTTCTACTGATGATTCTTTTTAGAGATGTCCGATAATATCTTCCTGCCGATATTATCAGCCGATAAATGCTTTAAAATGTAATATTAGAAATCAGTTCAAACATTATCGGTATCGGTTTTAAAAAAGTAAAATTTATGACTTTCTAAAACGCCGCTGTGTACACGGCGGACATAGGGAGGAGAACAGATCTCCAATAAACCTTAAAGGCACTGCCTTTGCGTGCCGGCCCCGTCACATAATATCTATGGGTTTTCATACACAAAAGTTAATGCAATGCATACTTGGTCAACAGCCATACAGGTCACACTGAGGGTGGCTGTATAAACAACTTTAACACTGTTACAAATATGTGCCACATGGTGAACCCACACCAAACAAGAATGACAAACTCATTTCGGCGGAACATCGGCACCGTAACACAACATATACACAACAGAACAAATACCCAGAATCCCTTGCAGCATTAACTCTTTCGGGACGCTACAATATCGGATGTCGGCAAAAAAGACATTATCGGACATATTTAATTATTTTTCACAGTAAAGTCTAATTTTAAAAAGTGGAACAGGCAACAAAGGCAATTTTTTCAGTGTTTTATGGTTGTTTATGCCATGTCTTGTGATCATGTCTTACTTAGTTATGTTCTGTTACTTCAAGACTCCATTAGTTCCTGTTTTTTCACCCCCTTGTTTTGTCACCATAGCGAGCCATTAGTTTCACCTGTACTCATTTGGACTTACGCACCTAATTTGTTTAGGACTCACGCACCTGTGTTAATCATGTCACTATTATTAAAGCTTACAGTTGCCAGGCAGTCAGCCTGGCATGAGTGTTGTTACTCCATGCTCTGTTCACCCTGTTTATGACCACTCTTTTTCATGCCTGTTTTATGCCATAGTTCATGCTGCCCTGCTCGCGTCACTGCAAGTAAGTTTTTGTTTATTAATGCCACAGTTAGTGTCTTTCGTTTCTATGCCTGTAGTTCTGCTTTTGTGCTGGTTTTAGTTTTCTTAACCAAGTTTGTTCTCCGCTTCGTGCGCGCCTTTTGTTTGCACTTTTTCATAAGAATAGATTAAACATGTCTTTATCTTCACACCGCGACCGGTCCAGTTCCTTTGCAATCCGGGAAAACAAACCTCACCATGGTCCACGTTACAACAGTTTAGTTTAGTATTTTGAATTGTATCCACAGCTATGCAATCATATACCGTATTTTTACGGTATATGATTGCTTCTAAACTATAAGTCAAAGTTTTTTTCATAGTTTGGCCGGGGGTGCGACATATACTCCGGAGTGACTTATGTGTGAAATCGTTAACACATTACCGTAAAATATCAAATAATATTATTTATCTCATTCGCGGAAGAGACGAAGAAAATGTCAGCAATCGTCACACACACGTCAACCAATAAGAATTCGGCGGGGGAGGGTCATGGCAGATGTGCATTGTGGGTCATGGAATGCTAACTGCTACACTGCAAAAACTGAAAACTGAAAGTAAGATGAAATATCTCAAATAAGGGTGATATTTGCTTACTTTCTGTCTGAGAAGATAATTCTTCTCACTAAGCAGTGTTTTACTTGTTTTAAGGGTTTTGGTCCTAAATTATCTCAGTAAGATATTAAAGTTTGTAGCTGAGTATTGAGTAAAACATGCTTGAAACCAGAATATCAACTGATGCAAAGCCGTGTCATTAACACAAGTATAAAACTACTTTTTTAAAGGAATAATTTCTTACTTAAAGCATGAAAAAAAAAATCATGATGCCGAGCGCATATCATGATGCCGAGATAGTGGCACTAGCCTTTACTTAATTTAAGAATATTATTCAACACATTGAGCAAAAAGGTCTCATTTTATTTCTACCAAGAAAGGTGCACTTGTTATTAGTGAGAATATACTTATTTTAAGGTATTTTTGGGTTCATTGAGGTTAGCTAATTTCTTGACAAGCCGAATTTTCTTGTTCTATTGGCAGATGATTTTGCTTAGTTCAAATAAAATACCCCTAATTTTTTTTTTTTTTTCTTGTTTTTGAACACTGACTTTTTGCAGTGTATATGTTATATGCGACTGCCGTAGCTATTAAAATGGATCATTTCATCGTTGGCGGTAACTTATAAAAACTGAGAAGGGCTGAACAAAAATGGCACCGAAAAAGAAATCATGTACTGCAGATTACACAGCATCAAATAATATTATTTATCTCATTCGCGGAAGAGACGGAGAAAATATCTGCAATCATCACACACACGTCAGCAATCGTCACACCAACGTCAACCAATAAGAATTCGGCGGGGGAGGGTCATGGCAGAAGTGCATTGTGGGTCATGGGATGTTAACTGCTATATGCTATGTGCTACTGCTTTAGCTATTAAAATGGATCATTACAACGTTGCCGGTAACTTATAAAAACCTGAGAAGGGCTGAACAAAAACGGCACCGAAAAGGAAATCATGTACTGCAGATCACAAGCTGGATGTAGTGAAATATGCAGCAGAAAATGACAAGAGGAGGCGGTGCATACCTTCGGAGTTGGCAGAGTTGTTTAGAAGCGACATCGAGGAAGACGATTTCATTGGATTTATGGATTAGGGTTGACAGATAGTTTGGTAAAGGTATAGCATGTTCTATATGTTAGAGTTATTTGAATGACTCTTACCATAATATGTTAGGTTAACATAGCAGTTGTTTATTTATGCCTCATATAACCTATACTTATTCAGCCTGTTCTTCACTATTCTTTATTTATTTTAAATTGCCTTTCAAATGTCTATTCTTGCTGTTGGGTTTTATCAAATACATTTCCCCCAAAAATGCAACTTATACTCCAGTGCGACCTATATATATTTTTTCCGTCGTTATGCATTTTTGGCCGGTGCGACGAATACTCCGGAGCGACGTATACACCGGAAAATATGGTAAATGTTCAGGGCACTTTGCTTAATATTTCTGTATTATTTTATTCAAAAAATTCCATTTAAATTCCATTTAAATACAGTGATGGCGCAGCTGGGGTGGAATAGCCCATAAACAAACTTCCTCATGTGTCATCCATTGCAGGCAACAAACTGTGTTCTGTGTTAAATCCTGGGAGTAGAAAGAAGTCCAGTGGTTTGAAGTCATTTTGTGTGCATGCGCTATTGTGAACACACTTACATGTGTTTCTGTTTTATCCCGTTGGAGTGTGTGTGATGGCCTCCAGCTCGCCTCCCGTGTCCCGGCCGGTCTGGGAACCAGCCTCAGAGGACAAGATTATTACGTTCATTACATGTCTGTCTTCTTCACTTTGGTTCATCAGTCGGACACAACACAAATGTACAGTACATATAGAGAATGCTCCTAATGACATTCCTCTCCGATTACTTTTGCTGTTGTTTGTAAATCACTGTCGTTCCTTTTTGAAAAAAAAAAATCCGACTTTAAGTCCAGAGGCAAACAATCCTCAACTTTTGGCAGCCCTTTCCGTCCTAAGCACCCATATAATCAATCATAACCGGGGCATACAAATTCATCAGCCTGGATCCATTTTGCCGTAGTTAGAGATCAAAAGGTTGTGAGTTGACGATAGGAAGTCCAGGTACTAACCCAGACTAATTTATCTAACATGGGAGAGATTTAGCCCCCTAAGGAGACGGGGACATGGTTTTTCTCCATCAGGTCGAATATCCTCGATGGGCCTTGAGGGCTCTTAGTATTGCCACAGCATATCCTGTACGCCATTTAACATTCCATTGATCAGATTAATTGCCCCTTGCTTGTGTCCTGTTTGAGGAAGCCTTGTGAAAGTACACGCCTGAATTAAGTAATGTTTAAAATACAGTACATTAATTATTAAAGTCAGTCTTTTGTTTTACCTCGACCAACAGAAGGATCAGGAATGGCCTGTTTACTTGTTAATGATTATTTTAATTTTATTTATTAGAGGGGAGCTTCGTAAATTGACTTCTTGGATGCGCGATGAGGTGGCGACTTGTCCAGGGCGCACCCCGCCTTATGCCCGAATGCGGCTGGGATAGGCTCCAGCGCCTCCGCAACCCCCAAGGGGACAAGCAGTAGGAAATGGATGGATACATTAATTACAGCATATGGAAATATGAATAGTACATACATGTACTGTTAATGCATTTCTAATATATATATATATATATATATATATATATATATATATATATATATATATATATATATATATATACACATATATTATTATTGTTGTCCCGATAGCAACAGTTTTTCAATACTTTTCTGTACTTTTCTAAATAAAGGGGACAACTAAAAACGTAATTATTGGCTTTATTTTAAAAAAATATTTTACGGTGCATTAAACATACATTTCTTGTTGCAAGTTTGTCCTTAAATAAAATACTGAACATACAAGACAACTTGTCTTTTAGCAGTAAGTAATTAGTCGGCTGACGTATGCAGTAACATATTGTGTCATTTCCCATTCTATTACTTTGTGAAAGTTATTAAGCACAAGTGGTAGAAAATGAATTATTAATCTACTTGTTTATTTACTGTTACTATCTGGTTATTTTCTCTTTTAACATGTTCTATATACACTTCTGTTGAAATGTAATAATCATTTATTATTATTCTTTGATACTTTACATAAGTTTTGGATGATACTACAAGTTTGGGGGGACGGCGGACCAGTACTTTTCAGAGGCGGTATAGTACCGAATATGATTGATTAGCAGAGGTGGGTAGAGTAGCTAGAAATTGTACTCAAGTAAGAGAACTGTTACTTTAGAGATGTATTACTCAAGTAAAAGTAAGGAGTAGTCACCCAAATATTTACTTGAGTGAAAGTAAAAAGTATGTTGTGAAAAAACTACTTAAGTACTGAGTAACTGATGAGTAACCTGTTTGTTTAATGATGACGGCAAAAAGTAATGCACAAAAACATAAAAATAGCAAAATCAGAGCCAGGAATATTAAGCAACTAAAACAATAATATATATTAAATGATATATATTTGGTTTTACACTGTATTGAAAAAAAATTTGAAAATGAATTTTACCTTTGCAACCTCATGATACTATTGGCTAAGTTTTATATTCATAAATGTAAGTTTCTCAATACCCGACCTGTTTTTTGTGCCTTTAAAAAAGATTTAGAACCCTACATTAAAACACTCTTCCTCTAACAACCAAAAAGCTGTGAAAACGATGATGCTGTGTTCCAAATTTAAGTTATTTACTGAGATTGAGTGAGCCTATGGCTTTGCACTTTGTTTTTTGAATTCTATTTTAGTTACCTTGAATTCACAACCCCCTGGCGCTGTTTTGTACAGTTTTTATACTGTTTTGTACTGTTTTTGTACTTACTTTGATTATTATTTTCAACTGTTTGTAAATGTTGACATTTATAAATAAATGTTTATTAAAAAAAAAAAAGAAGTGCAGTTAATCATGTGACCGCCTGGCTCTGTTTGATTGGTGAAACGGAGTCAAACGTCACCAGTGACTGCATTTGATTGGTGAAACGAAGTCAAACGTCACCAGTGACTGCATTTGATTGGTGAAACGAAGTCAAACGTCACCAGTGACTGCATTTGATTGGTGAAACGCAGGCATGTGATGGATCCTACTTTGAAAGTCTGTCCGACCAACCAGAATAAACAAAGCGTGCATTAACAGATCGATTAAAATCAGTAGCGAGTAGCCAGCAGAATGTAGATAAATGGAGCGGAGTAAAAGTAGTGTTTTCTCGTCTATAAATATACTTAAGTAAATGTATGTTGCATTAAAACTACTTCTAGAAGTACAATTTATCCCTAAAGTTACTCAAGTAGATGTAACGGAGTAAATCTAGCGCGTTACTACCCACCTCTGTTCATTAGTATCGCGGTACTATACTAATATTGGTATATCCTACAACCCTAATATATATATATATATATATATATATATATATATATATATACATATAAATAAGTGCTGTCAAATGGTTACATTTTTAACTAATCACACTTTTGTATTGTGATTAATTGTTAGCTTGCATTGATTTAATTAACTTTAAAAAAGATCCCAATATTTTAAAACAAATGGCATTTTATTGTCAGAATGTCAACTAAGTGTTTTACTTTTGCTCAACATTTGGTAAGAGGCGACATCACTGTTGCGCATCGCTCAGAGGTGTGTGGTTCTCTACTTCCGTGTTCAGATTACGGTTAAGTTCAGTGATTACATAATATCTAGATTGTTACTGTGACTGCTTTGATAAGTATGATGACATAAAATCTTTACAGAAATGAAAGACATTTGGCTGGAAGTGAAAAGGATATTTTTTTATTACTAACGGTCGATTTGACATTATATTATGTAAAGAAAATTTCTCAAAACCAATCTCACACTTTTCCAGCTTCAAAATAAAAGCATTACGCTATACGGTTGAAATATATTTCTGGGTTCCCCCTGTATTGGATTGTGGCGTTGTGCCACGACTTCATATTAGCCGCCACACCTAACAGAATAAAGTAATATTTGCCTTCAGAAGAAAACAAAGTCTGACCCAAACCCCGGCCAATTCATACCAAAGATTATAAAAATGGGAGCCATTACCTCCTTACTTACGTATAAAATACTACACGGTCTAGCCCATGGGTGTCAAACTCTGGCCCGCGGGCAAAATTTGGCCCGCCGTGTAATTTCATTTAGCCCTTGAGGCAATATCAATTCAACATTACACCCCACGCTTCCACCAAACTAAGATATTTACCTCAGAATGCTTCAAATAGAAAAGAGGCATTCAATTTTTATTTAAATATTATTTGATGTGCCATTGATATTTTTTAATTATTATTATTTGAAACTCGATTTTGCATGTCACTATAAAGTTATATACGCCTTGCTTGTTCAATATTCAAAGCAAAACTTGTTTGGGTCCCTATTAAAAGGTTAATTTGTTCAACCTTGGCCCGCGGTTTTGTTCACTTTTAAATTTTGGCCCACTCTGTATTTGAGTTTGACACTCCTGGTGTAGCTCCCGCCTATCTTGCCGATTGTATTGTACCATATGTCCCGGCAAGAAATCTGCCTTCAAAAGACTCCGGCTTATTAGTGATTCCTAGAGCCCAAAAAAAGTCTGCGGGCTATAGAGCGTTTTCCGTTCGGGCTCCAGTACTCTGGAATGCCCTCCCGGTAACAGTTCGAGATGCCACCTCAGTAGAAGCATTTAAGTCTCACCTTAAAACTCATCTGTATACTCTAGCCTTTAAATAGACTCCCTTTTTAGACCAGTTGATCTGCCGTTTCTTCTCTTTTTCTCCTCTGTCCCACCCTCCCTTGTGGAGGGGGTCCGGTCTGGTGGCCATGGATGAAGTACTGGCTGTCCTGAGTCGGGACCCAGGATGGACCGCTTGTCCAGAGTCGGGACAGAATGGAGCAAATTTTTGCGATATTACGGAGATGAAAGAAGGCCGTTTTAGTAACGCTTTTAATGTGTGACTCAAAGGAGAGAGTTGGGTCGAAGATAATACCCAGATTTTTTAACGAGTCACCTTGTTTTATTATTTGGTTGTCAAATGTTAAAGTTGTATTATTAAACAGAGGTCGGTGTCTAGCAGGACCGATAATTAGCATTTCTGTTTTTTTGGCGTTAAGTTGCAAAAAATATCTATGGCTTTTCACACACACAAGTGAATGCAAGTCATACTTATTTAACAGCCATACAGGTCACACTGAGGGTGGCCTTACAAACAACTTTAACACTGTTACAAATATGGGCTACACTGTGAACCCACACCAAACAAGAATGACAAACACATTTCGGGAGAACATCCGCACCGTAACACAACATAAACACAACAGAACAAACATCCAAAACCCCTTGCAGCACTAACTCTTCCGGGACGCTACAAAACACACCCCTCACTACCCCTTACCCACTCCACACCTCAACCTCCTCATGCTCTCTCAGGGAGAGCATGTCCCAAATTCAAAGCTGCTGTTTTGAGGCATGTTAAAAAGAAAATAATGCACTTTGTGACTTCAATAATAAATATGGCAGTGCCGTGTTGGCATTTTTTTCCACAACTTGACTTAATTTATTTTGGAAAACCTTGTTACATTGTTTAATGCATCCAGCGGGGCATCACAACAAAATTAGGCATAATTATATGTTAATTCCACGTCCGTATATATATCGGTATCGATGGATATCGGAATCGGTACTTAAGAGTTGGACAATATCGTAATATCAGATATCAGCAAAAAAAAGCCATTATCAGACATCTCTAGTTGAAATCTGACTATGTTTAAGATTCCACCAGACTGCTTCGTATACTTTGTTACCCCGATCCCCTTGCAGCACTAACTCTTCCGTAACACCACAATGAACACCCCCCGCTACCCCTTACCCACCCCACACCTCAACCTCCTCATTCTCTCTTGGGGAGAGCATGTCCCAAATTCAAAGCTGCTGTTTTGAGGCATGTTAAAAAAAATAATGCACTTTGTGACTTCAATAATAAATATGGCAGTGCCATGTTGGAATGTTTTTTTTCTCCATAACTTGAGTTGATTTAATTTGGAAAACCTTGTTACATTTTTTAATGCATCAGGCGGGACATCACAACAAAATTAGGCATAATAATGTGTTCATTCCACGTCCGTATATATCGGTATCGGTGGATATCGGAATCGGTACTTAAGAGTTGGACAATATCGGAATATCAGATATCTGCAAAAAAGCCATTATCGGACATCTCTTGTTGAAATCTGACTACGTTTAAGATTCCGTCAGACTGCTTCGTATGCTTTTCCCTGTTAATCGCGGGTTATTTTACAAAAGTTCCAATGGGAACCAGAACGTGTGTCCACACTGTATCGGCGCCAAAACCTCATGGTGTCACCATCATGCGGGGGCTATTCTTCACCCCTGCAATGTTGTCCACTTTTTAAAACCTCTTATTGACTTTGTCAGTTTGCCGGTCTCTGAACTTTCTCTTTTTGCACGCATACTCTGTAATTATGAATAATTGTGACCATTGAAATCGTGTGTGTGTGTGTGTGTGTGTGTGTGTGTGTGTGTGTGTGTGTGTGTGTGAGAATTCCCCTGGTTCCCCTTAACGCTGGAGGGGCCAGTCACCTTTCCACGCCAGTTTCAAGTGTGTTGAAGTTCTCACAGGCTCACCCTTGGCGCTGCACGCCTAATGAAAGGGCAACGTTCAGGAAGTGGCGCCGCTTTGAAGACAGCAATTCATGTTTCCAAGTGTGCAGCACTTATTGTGGGTCAGACTTGGGGTCTATTAGTCTTTGCGTATTCATTACGGAGGGCAGAAGGCGGGAGATCCCGTGAACAACAAGCCCCTGCTTAGTTGCGGTGACCCTTGGACTCAGGGATGTTTTTCTATTGGTTTTTGGCGTGTTAACTTTTTCAGACCCTGAACGACAGTTTAATCAGGCGGGTACAGTTTTAACTTCACGGCGAGGGTGACGTCGGGGGGAGTAATTACCAAAAATACCCATCTGCGTATGAAAGCAGCTCGCCCGGGGCAGCAGGGGAGAACATTTTGAGCGACGGTAGTGAAAAATGATGATGATGAGGATCCATTTGAATTCTCTGCCTGAGGTTGTTTTTTTTTTCTTCTCCTTACTGTTCTTTGTGCGACTCCAAGCATCTTTTAGGCCAGTGTTTATCAACCTTTTTTCAAGCCAAGGCACTTTTGTTTCATTAAAAAAATACAGAGGCACACCACCAGCAGAAAAGGTTAAAAAATGAAACTCCTACGGGTTTTCATGTCTTATTTTGATGTATTGTTGTTTCCTGTATAATAATAATAATAATAATAATAATAATAATAATAATAATAATAATAATAATAATAATAATAATAATGGTTCAGAGCAGGGGTCAGCAACCTTTTTGCAACCAAGAGCTACTTCTTGGGTACTGATTAATGCGAAGGGCTACCTGTTTGATACACACTTAAATAAATTGCCAGAAATAGCCAATTTGCTCAATTTACCTTTCATATATATATATATATATATATATATATATATATATATATAAATGGGTATTTCTGTCTGTCATTCCGTCGTGCATTTTTTTTCCTTTTACGGAAGGTTTTTTGTAGAGAATAAATGATGAAAAAACACTGAATTGAACAGTTTAAAAGAGGAGAAAACAGGAAAAAAATGAAAATTAAATTTTGAAACATAGTTTATCTTCAATTTCGACTCTTTAAAATTCAAAATTCAACCGAAAAAATGAAGAAAAAAATACCTAGTTCGAATCTTTTTGAAAAAATTTAAAAAATTATTTATCGAACATCATTAGTATTTTTTCCTAATTAAGATTAATTTTAGAATTTTGATGACATGTTTTGTGTAGGTTAAAATCCAATCTGCATTTTGTTAGAATATATAACAAACTGGACCAAGCTATATTTCTAACAAAGACACATCATTATTACTTCTATTATTTCCAGAACAAAACTTTTAAAATAATTCAAAAAACTTTGAAATAAGATTTAAATTTCATTCTAAAGATTTTCGAGATTTGCCAGAATATTTTTTTGAATTTTAATCATAATAAGTTTGATGAAATATTTCACAAATATTCTTCGTCGAAAAAACAGAAGCTAAAATGAAGAATTAATTTAAAATGTATTTATAATTCTTTACAAAAAAAAAATAAAAATACTTGAACATTGATTTAAATCATCAGGAAAAAAGAGGAATGAATTTAGGATAGGCAAGGTATAGGATAGGCAAATATAAGCTTGGCTTCAGCCTATTCCTTTTTTGGTCATTCTTTTTCTTTTCTTTTATGTGTAAACGTGCATTATTGTATACATATAACATGTACTGTAAAACTGATCACACACAATGGTTGATTGATTTGATTTGATTGATTATATGACCGAAATAAACTTATTTCATTCATTCATTCATTCATTCATTCATTTCATTCATTCATTCATTCATTCATTCAATTTAAAATGTAAAAGGTTTATTTGTTTAAAAATCCTAAAATCATTTTTAAGGTTTTATTTTAACTCTAAAATTGTCTTTCTGAAAATTATAAGAAGCAAAGTAAAAAAAATAAATGAATTTATTCAAACAAGTGAAGACCAAGTCTTTAAAATATTTTCACCTTGGTTACTCATTGTGTCACCTGTCTCTGATTACTGCTCGCCCGCTCACCTGCTTCCCGAGCACTAATCAGAGGCAGTGTTTAAAGGGGAAAATTATCACAATTTCAGAAGGGTTAAAACCAATAAAAATCAGTTGCCAGTGGCTTTTTTTTTTTTCAAAATTTTACCCATCCCGGATTATCTTTAAAAAAAGCTTCAAAGTGCCTGATTTTCGCTATCTGTGAAGCCATCGTCCATTTTTCTGTTACGTCATCCAGTGATGCCAATACGGATGGCACAGCAAGATATAGCCACATTAGCTTGGATTCAGACTCGGATTTCAGCGGCTTAAGCGATTCAACAGATTACGCATGTATTGAAACGGATGGTTGGAGTATGGAGGCAGATAGCAAAAATGAAATTGAAGAAGAAACTGAAGCTATTGAGCGAATAGCTATTGACGCTATTCGGGCATGTCTGCCTTAGCATCACCGGTACAATGTGCAGACCAAACGATCAGGACTTTCGCATCTTGTGACACTGAATCAACTTAAATCCATCGATTGGTAAGTGTTTGTTTAGCATTAAATGTGGGTGGAGGGAAACGCTGGATGTAAATATAGCTACAAATGTACATACAGCTAGCCTAAATACCATGTTAGCATTGATTAGCTGGCAGTCATGCTGCGACCAAATATGTCTGATTAGCACATACGTCAATAACATCAACAAAACTCACCTTTGTGATTTTGTTGACTTTATCGTTGGAAATGCATCTGCCAGTTATACATACATCTTGTGCCATGTCTGCCTTAGCATCGCCGGTAAAATGTGCAGACACTCCGGCACATTCAACGGGGGTCTGGCGGCAGATTTCTTTGACTTCATTGTTGGAAATGCATGTGCTTTGAGTGTCGCAGGATATCCACACGATCTTGCCATCTCTGTAGTAGCATAGCTTTCGTCCGTAAAGTGTGCGGAACAAACAACTGACAATTTCGTCGGCTTTCTCCACACCCTCGTATTTTGAACACATTTCGTCCAATTTATTGCCACTTTCGCATCTTTGGGCCAGTGGTGCAACTTGAATCCCTCCCTGTTAGTGTTGTTACACCCTCCGACAACACACCGACGAGGCACGATGTCTCCAAGGTTCCAGAAAATAGTTGAAAAAACGGAAAATAACATAGCTAATGTGTTTGAGAAAATGGGGGCTTTATTACCTAGGTGACGTCACGTTCTGACGTCATCGCTCCGAGAGCGATATATAGAAAGACGTTCAATTCGCCAAAATTCCCTCATTTAGGGTTCAGAAATCGGTTAAAAAAATAGATGGTCTTTTTTCTGCAACGTCAAGCTATATATTGACACTTACATAGGTCTGCTGATAATGTTCCCCTTTAATGTCGTCTTTTCCAGTCAGTCAACCTGGCGTCATTGTTCTTTTCATGTTCTGTCCATGCTAGTTTTTTCATGCCAAAGTCCATGCTGCTCTTGTCAAGCCACAGTAAGTGGTTTTTGTTTCATGTCCAAAGTTTACTCTTAGTGTTAGTTTTGTTTCCTTCATCGAGTTGTGCTTTCGCCTAGAGCGTCTTTTTGTTTTCCCGAGTAGTCCGCCTGCCTTTCTGGGAGAATGACCCCTCAGCAAGCTGCGACCCCCCCCCCCCCCCATTATGACAGGGGTGCACTGCAAAAAGTCAGTGTTCAAAAACAAGAAAAAAATAACAAAAATTAGGGGTATTTTATTTGAACTAAGCAAAATTATCTGCCAATAGAACAATCAAATTCGGCATGTTAAGACTTTCTAAAACAAGTAAAATTAGCTAACCTTAATGAACCCAAAAATACCTTAAAATAAGTATATTCTCACTAAATAAAAAGTGCACTTTTCTTGGTAGAAAAAAAAGACCTTTTTTGCTCAATATGTGGAAAAATATTCTTAAATTAAGTAAAAATTCTATTGCAATTATCTTAACATAATGGTATGTGCATCATTATTGTTTTTTCATGGTTGAAGTAAGAAATGATTCCTTTAAAAGGAAAAGTAGTTGTATACTTGTGAGTGTTGATGACACAGCTTTGCAACACTTGATAGTTTCAGGCATGTTTTACTCAATATAGGTCATCAAATCTCAGCAACAAGCTGTAATATCTTACTGAGATCATTTAAGACAAAACCCCTTAAAACAAGTAAAATCTGCTTAGTGAGAAGAATTATTGTATCGGACAGAAAATAAGCAAATATCAGCCTTATTTTCGATCTTTCATTTGACTTAGATTTGCGTTTTTGCAGTGTGGTAAGCTACATCTGTAGCCACAGCTGCCCTGGGGTAGACTGACGGAAGCGAGGCTGCCAGTTTGCACCTACGGCCCCTCCGACCACCACCTATCATTCATTCATCATTCATTCACCGCGGCACCAGGGGGGCAAGGGTGAAGTGTCCTGCCCAAGGACCCAATGGCAGTGATTTGAATGTCAAGAGGCAGGGAGCGAACCTGCAACCCTCAGGTTTCTGGCACGGCTGCTCGACCCACAAGTAGTGTATGTGTGTAGTGCTTTAGTTCCTGTCTTGCACTGTTTTTTTGGTGACTCTTCCTGTTTTGTTGGTGTTCTCCTGTAGCTGCTTCACGCCTTCCTTTGAGTGCTAATGCCCACACTTGCTTTGTTTTCGCAATCGAGACTATTTAAGTTGTGTTCGCTTTCCTTCTTTGTGGGACATTGTTAATTGTCATGTCATGTACGGCTGTACTTTGTGGATGCCGTCTTTGCTCCACAGTAAGTCTTTGCTGTCGTCCAGCATTCGTTTTTTTTTTTTCGACTTTGTAGCCAGTTCAGTTTTAATTTTGTTTTGCGTACCCATCTGTGGTGGGCGTGGCCTGCGGACCTGCAGGGAAGCGGGGTGTGGCAGAGCCGGCTTCGAGGGTGGCGACAGGTGAGTGGATGACACAGCTGAAAGTGGTCATCTAATCACCTGTCGTTCTGTTAAAAGGCCGCAGTCGGGAGGCGGCGGCAGTTGATGCTGGAGCACACGACACAGACAACTAAAAAGACACTGGCTGAAAAGCACACGGGACTGTTGATTGTCCAAAATAAATAAGAGTCAAACCTGATAAAGATGTCATGTTTCCAAGAACCATGGAACCCGCACGAGGAGGGTAGGAAGTCTTTCACACCATCCCTATGCTTTAGTGCCTTTTCCTAGCGGGATTTGCCTTTGGTTCATTTTTGGTTTAATCGTTGCATATATTTTTATCTGCACGCCGTCTCCCGCTGTGCTCTGCATATTGGGATCACGACAAACCATCCTTGCTGCGTTCCGACGTCTACAAAGCAATTAACTACCTGCTGCCACCTCCTGATATGGAGTATTACATGGTGTGGGGAGACATAGCCAACGAGCCGACAGCAGGCTAGGACAAACAGTGGTCCTGCCTAAGATGGCGGCCAGGAAGCGGAGCATGCAGCAGAGCGGAGAGGCGGGGCACGCCTGGAGCGACACTGCAGCCATCAGAGTCAGGTGCGTAGATTACACACCTGCTCTCAATCCCTGCATATTCTCCTACTTCATAAAAGGGGAGAAGGAGGAACAATCGGGGCAGAAGTAGGAGAGGAAACAACAACCAACGAAGACCACGAAGACGACCAAGAGAAAGATGAGTCCCCGCGGAAGACGGAGCCAGCGGCCACCGAAAGGTGCGCCGCGACGAGCAGGAAGAGAGGGCGCGCGAGAAATTGGCGTGACCGACTGGCAAGAAAACTTGAATATTGAAATAATAAACAAGAGTCGCTCCTGCTACAATGCGTCTTGCATCGATGGTCACTGCAACCCCCACGATGACGGCTGGAGACCTGTCACACGTGGTTACCTTGCCAAGCTCCACACAACACAGACACTAGACAACGGCACATTATTTGTAGATTACCGTATATATACTCACAATACAAAGGTCCTAGGTTCGATCCTGCGCTCGCGATCTTTCTGTGTGGAGTTTGCATGTTCTCCCCGTGACTGCGTGGGTTCCCTCCGGGTACTCCGGCTTCCTCCCACCTCCAAAGACATGCACCTGGGGATAGGTTGATTGGCAACACTAAATTGGCCCTAGTGTGTGAATGTTGTCTGTCTATCTGTGTTGGCCCTGTGAAGAGGGGCGACTTGTCCAGGGTGTAGCCCGCCTTCCGCCCGATTGTAGCTGAGATATGCTCCAGCACCCCCCGCGACCCCAAAAGGGATAAGCGGTAGAAAAATGGATGAATGGATTTGCAAAAAAAAAAGAAGTTTGGACCACTTAGCCAAAGTTGCATAATTTTCCAGGGCACACCAGACAATAGCTAGTGTGCTGCGGCACAGTGGTTGAAACACACTGTTTTAGGCTGCCCAAAAGCCTTGGAGCGTAATATATGTGCCGCTTGTTACTGTTCCGCCTCTGTTACATGCTGGGAACATGCCAAAACACATAATAGTCAATTTTACAAAGTCATGGAGCCTCTACATAGAGCAGATCAAACAAACACATTGCCATCCCCCTCAGGGGTGATATTCTACACCGCAGGTCCGAGCCCATATCTTCACTGATGTTGTTGTACCTCCAAAATCTATGTGCTGCACGCTACCTGGAGTGTGTATGCGTGCGTGTTCAAGCAGACATGTCAGTTTAGACTAAGGTGATCGGTCCGCTAAGACCCAGGCTGCGGCCCCGTGGGGGTATCCCAGTGTCCTGCTATCCCGGTGTGGGAAAGTAGAGTGTTGGATGGGGTATCCCATAGCGCCTGCCTGGCTCCTGGGCAGCAGACGGCTAAATCAGTCACAGATTGGATTATGGACGCTAAGTAATGAATACATCTTTCTTCGATTGCACACACAAGCAGGCGTGAACGTGTCAGGGCTATTCTGATGATTTATTAGGACTCCTGTTACATGCAGGCAAAATGCATAAAAGTAGAATTTAATCTTCCTAATATTTTTTCTTTTTATGATTTGTCTTTGGACTTTTCCCTTTCCTTTATGCAATTTGTCTCTCTATCCATCTTTCTGTCTCCTCTATTTTCCCCCTCAGGTCACAGTCAAATACTTTCAAAGTGTTGATCCTCATCTGAAATCTATTGCAATCAGCGCAAGACTGGACATGGCACCCGAGATGTGTGTGTGTGTGTGTGCATGTGTGTGTGTGTGCATGTGTGTGTGTGTGTGCTCTTGTATTTCTACCCTTCTTGAGACATCAACAAAGAAAAGTACCTTGCATATAAAGACCGGTGAACAAGTTAGGACCAAAACCATGGTCCCAATAAGGAAAACCATTGCATCTAATAGAAAATGTCTCATTTGCACTATTGGCGGAAATGACGGTGGTCCCAAAAAGGAGGGATTTTAAAAATTGGTCGGTTTTAAAAGTGTGTCCCCTCTGGCCAACATATGAAATAACAAGTGTGTGTAAGAAATTGAAATGCGCCCAGTTTGGCCAACATTTGTTCAAAAAAATAAAATGAAATCATTGTGTGTATAAATACATACTCAATCAATCAATCAATCAATCAATCAATCAATCAATGTTTATTTATATAGCCCTAAATCACTAGTGTCTCAAAGGGCTGCACAAACCACTACGACATCCTCGGTAGGCCCACATAAGGGCAAGGAAAAACTCACACCCAGTGGGACGTCGGTGACAATGATGACTATGAGAACCTTGGAGAGGAGGAAAGCAATGGATGTCGAGCAGATACTGTAATAACTTGAAATATCCATCCATCCATTTTCTACCGCTTATTCCCTTTCGGGGTCGCGGGGGGCGCTGGCGCCTAATAAATAATGAAAATAAAAAACAATTATGAACAAACATTTCAGAAAAAAAAGCAGTCTTTCTCACAATGTGTTGACTTTTTTCCTATAAAATATGCAACAATTTCTTATATTCTTTCTGTTTTGGTAATATTGCAATGTTTTCTCGTAAAATTATTAGTTTTTTATGTAAAATGATTACTTTTCAATGTAAAATGGTGGTATTGGTCATATAAAATTCAGACTTTTATTACAATATTGCCAATTTTTTTCGTTGTTCTTGTAAAACAGTGACATTTTTTAGGTAAAATTATAGCTTTTGTCATAGTTTTGACAAGTAAAATTCCGGAGGCAAGGTGCAGGTAATGAAATTATTTATTGTCCATAAATCATACAGGATACAAAAAAAAAAAAAAAGAGCGCCAGCGTGCCGATAGCACAGGAAGCTAACGGAATAGCAAAAAAAAAAAACCTTGCATGTAAAAAAGCAAACAAAAAGGCGAAGCATAGCTCAGGAATAAAATTAGTATCTCTCTTAACTGTTGCGTGGAACCAAATAAGAATGCCAGACTGAGTGTGGCGAAAAGCAGGGAATAAGTAGCTCTCTGATTAGTGCCCAGGAGCAGGTGAGCGTCCCAAACAGTAATCAGAGGCAGGTGCAAACAATCTCCGGTCATGGCAACTAAAACAGCCACTCAGGGTGCTCAAAACAGGAACTGAGGGAGTCAAAAAGTAAACAAACATGCCGGATCATGACAGTAGTAGTTCTATACAGCATGCTCAAATATTTTTATGTACATAAGATGTGTGATTGCAAATAATGTTAATGAGATTAATCCTTAATAAAATTTCCTTAAAGAAACAAGTACTTTTTTAATTGAGGAAAAAACGCCTTTTACCCAGAAATGGTTCATGGTTTTGAAAACCCGGAAAATGAGTTAACATGATAGCCTTATAACCCAAAAAATGAATTGCTCTTCTTAAAAATAACTCAAAAATTTAACCCATCACTCGCAACTCATAAATTGGGTTATCAAAATAACCCAGCATTTTTTAGTGTGTTCCTAAAAAAAACTAAAAACTTCTGAGGTAAATCAGAAGTCTTCACTCAACTGAGGACACTCCTAAAATCATCCGATTTGTTATCTGGTCGATGATCTGGTCTCGGGCTTATTTGGTCTGTCATCAGCGGCTCAAAGTAATTGTCAGCTCATGATTTAGGAGTAATTAATGTGTGCCTGTGTGCCCATTCACTTTTCTGCGGGCCCCGTTGCATAGACATGGCTTTATAGTGGCCTGTCTGATCCTCTAGGAGAGGTTTTGAACTTCCGTCCAAGCCACCGAGGGCTGATAAGATGTAGTTGAAGTCTCTCATCACTCCGGATGAAACATTCCTTCCTAATAGTTTGGATCAACCTCACAGGGTCCTCCAAAAGACCAAATAATACCAGCCTGAGTACAAAAAATATGACTGAAGCAAACAAAAAGGAATATAATGTCTTGACTATCTGTATTTGGAGAGCAAATTCATTATTTTTTACATTCCTTAATTTCCCTCACAGCATTAATAAAGTTAATTACTCTAAGTTACACAATTTGACTTTATTGCAACTGAATTATTGACACTGGAAGGCCTTGGTAATATACTGTAGGTACACATGTGCAATCTAAAGAGGTGCTACGAAAATGCAGGTATTAATGGAGTCATTTCCAAACAGGATTTTTTTTGTTGCTTTAGTAAACCATTTAAGATGGGCAAAAAAAGACCTATAAGATTGGAGAAGTGAAGCATCAACCTATATATTTCTGGATATGGATAATATTGTAATAAATACCTTTTATTTGCCATATTGTAAGATTTTTCAAATGTACAATTTCTTGAAATTTCTCAGTTGATAATGTATTAATAATAATGTCAAAATTCAGGCATGTTCAACAGATTCACTGATTTTATTTAGAATATGTTTTAAAAATGTTTCACAAAAAGTAATTTTTGTATTAAACATTTTGATATTGTTTTATTTATTTGTTTGGAGTAATGGGTCAAATGATACTGAAGCATTGATGCCTTAAGAAACACAAAGACTGATTCTACATATACATGTGTATATGTATATATATATATATATACATATATATATATATATATACATATATATATATATACATGTATATATATATATATATATATGTATATATATATATATATACATATATATATATATATACATATATATATATATGTATATATATGTATGTGTATACATATATATACATGTATATATATATATATATGTATACATATATATACATGAATATATACATATATATATATATATACATGTATATATATGTATACACACACATATATATATATATATATATATATATATATATATATATACAGTATATATATACAGTATATATATATATACATGTACCTGTATGTATATATATATATATATACTCATCTCCGGGTTGGGGAGGAGACCCTGCCCCAAGTGGAGGAGTTCAAGTACCTAGGAGTCTTGTTCACGAGTGAGGGAAGAGTGGATGGTGAGATCGACAGGCGGATCGGTGTGGCGTCTTCAGTAATGCGGACGTTGTACCGATCCGTTGTGGTGAAGAAGGAGCTGAGCCGGAAGGCAAAGCTCTCAATTTACCGGTCGATCTACGTTCCCATCCTCACCTATGGTCATGAGCTTTGGGTCATGACCGAAAGGAGAAAATCACGGGTACAAGCGGCCCAAATGAGTTTGGGTCTCTCCCTTAGAGATAGGGTGAGAAGCTCTGCCATCCGGGAGGAACTCAAAGTAAAGCCGCTGCTCCTCCACATGGAGAGGAGCCAGATGAGGTGGTTTGGGCATCTGGTCAGGATGCCACCCGAACGCCTCCCTAGGGAGGTGTTTAGGGCACGTCCAACCGGTAGGAGGCCACGGGGAAGACCCAGGACACGTTGGGAAGATTATGTCTCCCGGCTGGCCTGGGAACGCCTCGGGATCCCCCGGGAAGAGCTAGACCAAGTGGCTGGGGAGAGGGAAGTCTGGGCTTCCCTGCTTAGGTTGTTGCCCCCGCGACCCGACCTCGGATAAGCGGAAAAAGATGGATGGATGGATATTTATATATATATATATATATATATATATATATATATATTTACCTATATGAAGTGGCTTTTTCAAATATTATGAAACAGAAAAACAGTATCAGCTGGTGAGTGTGCCATACACTCATTGCTGTTGGTAAAATAATATACATATCATTTTTGATACAGACGTATGCGTTGGTTCTCAATATATTGGACACTTTGGAAAGTAATTTTGTTTGGTAACTTTTGTTTCTTCTACAATTTGAGCTTAAGACACGTCTCATTCTAAGAGTTTTGTTGGCTTTTGTTTATCTGAGCACTCTTTGTCATCTCTGTCCGGGCCATCTCTTCACCTGTGCGGCTGACCATTTCAAAAAAGGCCAAACTTCTCTCCGTGTCATTAACAAGATTTAATCAAAGCGCAATCACAACAACAAAAAAAAGCTACCTCTCTACCTGTGTCAAGCCGGAGGAGAAATATACCAATTTGAGGGATTCCTGTCTCTGTCTGCTGACGGACAAGCAGAGAGAAGTCTTTGTTTCTTATCTGCATCTGACCTCCTGTCAAAATAACCTGCACTTGATGGAGAGACGAGCAGCATTTCCTATACTATAAGATATAACTAAAACAAACTTTGGTAACACTTTAGTATGGGAACATAGTCACTATTAATGCGTTTCTTATTAATATGCAAATTAGTAACATATTGGCTCTTAATTAGTCATTATTAAGTACTTATTGATGCCGTACGGTAACACTTTAGTTGTTACGTATTAATATTCAAATTAGTAACATATTGACTCTTAATTAGCCATTATTAAGTACGTATGAATGCCTTATGGTAACACTTTAGTATGGGGAACATATTTTGCCCAGAACATATTTTGACTTAGATTTTTGAGTCTTTTTGTGTTTTCTGTTAGTGTTGGACTCCTTCGATTCTTGTTTGTGCACCTCTCTGTTTGGTTTCCATAGTTACTCATTATTTTCACCTGCCGCCTGTTCCGGACGTGCACCTGTCTTGTGATTACTGTCTTTATTTAAGCCCGCCTTCTCCGTTCATTCAGTCTTGCTTCCTAATTTGTCTTCGTACAACAAGTGACGACTTGTGTTCCCGGTTCGGCTTATGCTAGCTTCCATGCTAAGCGCCATTTTTTTTTAGCTCCCATGCTAGCTCGTTTGGTTTTGTCAAAGTCTGATTTATATTTTAAATAAATCATTTCCTACCTGCACGCTGTGTCCAAACCCCGTCTGCATCCTTGGGAGAACGAAACCCGCATCACCATGCGACCAACGCCTCAAATTCACCATTAATTTGTTGCTTATCAACATGCAAATTAGTAACATATTGACTCTTAAGTAGCAATTATTAAGTACTTATTCATGCCTTATGGTAACACTTTAGTATGGGGAACATATTCACCATTAATTAGTTGCTTAGTAACATGCAAATTATTAACATATTGGCATTCATTAATAAGTACCTATTAATGCGATGAGGTGGCAACTTGTCCTAATTGATGCTGTACGGTAACACTTTAGTATGGGTAACCTATTCCCCATTAATTTGTTGCGTATTAACATGCAAATTAGTAACATATTGACTTTTAATTAGCCATTATTAAGTACGTATAAATGCCTTATGGTAACACTTTAGTATGGGGAACATATTTTGCCCAGAACATATTTTGACTTAGATTTTTGAGTCTTTTTGTGTTTTCTGTTAGTGTTGGACTCCTTCGATTCTTGTTTGTGCACCTCTCTGTTTGGTTTCCATAGTTACTCATTATTTTCATCTGCCGCCTGTTCCGGACGTGCACCTGTCTTGTGATTACTGTCTTTATTTAAGCCCGCCTTCTCCGTTCATTCAGTCTTGCTTCCTAATTTGTCTTCGTACAACAAGTGACGACTTGTGTTCCCGGTTCGGCTTATGCTAGCTTCCATGCTAAGCGCCATTTTTTTTTTAGCTCCCATGCTAGCTCGTTTGGTTTTGTCAAAGTCTGATTTATATTTTAAATAAATCATTTCCTACCTGCACGCTGTGTCCAAACCCCGTCTGCATCCTTGGGAGAACGAAACCCGCATCACCATGCGACCAACGCCTCAAATTCACCATTAATTTGTTGCTTATCAACATGCAAATTAGTAACATATTGACTCTTAATTAGCAATTATTAAGTACTTACTAATGCCTTATAGTAACCTTTTAGTATGGGGAACATATTCACCATTAATTAGTTGCTTAGTAACATGCAAACTTGTAACATATTGGCATTCATTAATAAGTACTTAATAACGCGATGAGGTGGCAACTTGTCCATGGTGTACCCCGCCTTTCGCCTGAATGCAGCTCAGATAGGCCCCAGCGACACCCCCCCCCCCCCCCCCCCCCGCAACCCCAAAAGGGACAAGTGGTAGAAAATGGATGGATGCATAATGCCTCATTCTGCATGGCCTCATTATACAACCATCAACTAAGAGTCTTCCCTCAATGACCTCAGAATTATTGTTTATTATTAACCCTAACTCTTATATGTAACTCTAAATTAAGTCTTTGTTACTTAGAACATGTTCCCCATACTAGAGTGCGACCCAAACTTTAGTGCTGTAACAACCAAATAAGTTTTGTTCAACTCCAGCAAAAAAATGCTACTTTCCTTTTTCCAAGTTGTTTTTCTTCATTATATCTATCTAATAATAATGAATGTATTGGCTGTAGTGCAGCTAATGTTACCCACGTGGGAATGGTCAGACCTGCAGCTCGAGTTCCAGGCCCATATGCTGACCACTTGAAGTATCAATCACCGCATCTAAATGATCAAAAAGAACCATATTGATTACCAATACTGCTTCATAAATCAAGACATAGACACTGTTAACCTCCTTATTAAGCCCAGGGATGCTGCTTTAAGCGCACACACATGCAGTGAGACCATGGAAAATCCTTACAGTAAATTTGGTAGACACGTATCGATCTGTATGGTGATTATAGAAGAATCAAACCAAGTGGATTTAAAGTCACGCAGCCTAATACTGTTTACTAGTTTTTGTAGGTTAAGGACTTTCAGTAGCAGTAAGCGTAAAGACAAGTGATGAGACATATTTTAACAAGGGCTGTTCAAATAACAAGTTAACTCATCTGAATAATATTGAAAAAATATAGCATTAATAATGGAGAGTACTGTATATACTCAAGATTATCCTAACATTTGTTTACCTTACCTTACCTTCGGTTACTCGAAAGGCGTTGTGAGTTGTTATAAGGTCAGTGATCAAGTCAATGTGCAAATTTCCCTTCAAAACAAACCCCGACTGGACTTTAGACAAAGCTGTTACCAAGTTTGGGGCAAATAAGTGTCGTACATTTAAGTAAAACATTTAAAAAAATATTCCTGGATGACATTCTGACAATCAAATTGTACTTGTGTCCAAATAGTGTGGTCTTTTAAAAAAATTAATTTAAATAATGCATGCGTGTAATAATCTGTAATTAACCAATGGTAATCCAAATTCAAAAGTGTGATTAATCTGATTTAAAAAACAAACAAACGTATAATTAAATTCATTTTAACACATTTAAAGATGTAGATAACAATTCTGAGCGATATGTTCTGTGACAGGTCTGCAGCCGTCATCGTGTGGGTTGCAGTGACCATCGATGCAAGACGCATTGTGGCAGGTTTGACTCTCGTTTATTCTTTCAATAAACATGTTGTGGTTCCAGTCGGTCGCGCCAATTTTCTAGCGCGACCTCTCTTCCTGCTCGTCTCGGTGCGCCTTTCGGTGGCCGGTGGCCGCGTCTTCCACGGGGGCTCACCTTTCTCCTGGTCGCTCTCGTCTTCTTCGTTGTCGGGTGTTTCGTCTCCTACTTCTGCCACGGTTGCTCCTCCTTCTCCCCTTTTATGCTGCAGCAAAAGATGCAGGGATTAAGAGCAGGTGTGTCGTTTACGCACCTGACTCGGATTGCTGTAGCGTCGCTCCAAGTGCACCCCGCCTCTCCGCTCCGCTGCATGCTCCACCTCCTGGCCGCCACCTTGGCTAGGACCGCTGTCTGTCCTGTCCTGCCGTCGGCTCCGTCTCTCCAAAGTTCAACATGTCCAAACCCCCGAAATACAAGACAAACACAAATACATACATGCAATAAGTGAAGTGAATTATATTTATATACGCTGGCTCACCTGCACTGGCTTCCTGTGACCTTAAGATGTAACTTTAAGGTTTTACTACTTGCGTATAAAATACTACACGGTCTAGCTCCATCCTATCTTGCCGATTGTATTGTACCATATGTCCCGGCAAGAAATCTGCGTTCAAAAGACTCCGGCTTATTAGTGATTCCTAGAGCCCAAAAAAAGTCTGCGGGCTATAGAGCGTTTTCCGTTCGGGCTCCAGTACTCTGGAATGCCCTCCCGGTAACAGTTCGAGATGCTACCTCAGTAGAAGCATTTAAGTCTCACCTTAAAACTCATTTGTATACTCTAGCCTTTAAATAGACCTCCTTTTTAGACCAGTTGATCTGCCGCTTTTTTTCTTTGTTCTCCTATGTCCCCTCGTCCCTTGTGGAGGGGGTCCGGTCCGATGACCATGGATGAAGTACTGGCTGTCCAGAGTCGAGACCCATGATGGACCGCTCGTCGGGACCCAGGATGGACCGCTCGCCTGTGTATCGGTTGGGGACATCTCTACGCTACTGATCCGCCTCCGCTTGAGATGGTTTCCTGTGGACGGGACTCTCGCTGCTGTCTTGGATCCGCTTTGAACTGAACTCTCGCGACTGTGTTGGAGCCACTATGGATTAAACTTTCACAGTATCATGTTAGACCCGCTCGACATCCATTGCTTTCGGTCCCCTAGAGGGGGGGTTTGCCCACTTCTGAGGTCCTCTCCAAGGTTTCTCATAGTCAGCATTGTCACTGGCGTCCCACTGGATGTGAATTCTCCCTGCCCACTGGGTGTGAGTTTTCCTTGTCCTTTTGTGGGTTCTTCCGAGGATGTTGTAGTCGTAATGATTTGTGCAGTCCTTTGAGACATTTGTGATTTGGGGCTATATAAATAAACATTGATTGATTGATTGAATAATAATACACACTACAAAATTCCCGCAGAGGTGTTGATGGGCCTGCTATCCATGCGCTAAGGTTCTCAACCTTTTTTCAGTGATGTACCTCCTGTGAACATTTTTTTAATTCAAGTACCCCCTAATCAGAGCAAAGCATTTTTGGTTGAAAAAAGAGATAAAGAAGTAAAATACAGCACTATGTCATCAGTTTCTGATTTATTAAATTGTATAACAGTGCAAAATATTGCTCATTTGTAGTGGTCTTTCTTCAACTATTTAGGAGAAAAAACAAAAACTAAAAACTTGTTGAAAAATAAACAAGTGATTCAATTATAAATGCAGATTTCTCCACATAGAAGTAATCATCAACTTAAAGTGCCCTCTTTGGGGATTGTAATAGAGATCCATCTGGATTCATCAACTTACTTCTAAAAATGTCTTCACAAACAAGAAATCTTTAACATCAATATTTATGGAACATGTCCACAAAAAATCTAGCTGTCAACACTGAATATTGCGTTGCTGCATTTCTTTTTTCACAGTTTATGAACTTACATTCATATTTTGTTGAAGTATTATTCAATAAATATATTCATAAACATTTTTTGCATTGTTGCTATTTTCAGAATATTTAAAAAAATCTCACGTACCCCTTGGCATACCTTCAAGTACCCCCATTTGAGAACCACTGCCCTAAACCTCTGACCGGTGGTCGGTGGGAGCCGGTGCACTTGTAAGATAGCGCAGTGTCCGAATCCCTGAGTTTTAGGTTTCCGGTTGGCCCCACTTTGGACGGGACTCTCACACTCTTAACTAGATCCACTCGACATCCATTGCACCGGCATTTCTGCTGTCCCCTCCAAGGTTTCTCATTGTATCCCATTGGATTGAGTATTTTTCTTGCCTTGATTAGGATCTGAGTTGAGGATTTCGTCGTGGCTTGTTCAGCCCTCGGAGACACTATGTCATGTCTGTTGATCATGTTTTTGTTTGGCCATGTGCTGTTTGTTTTTGTACTCCTTTTAGTTCCTGGTTGTGCACTCTTACTTGTTTTGTTTCCATGACTACTCATTAGTTTCACCTGTCTCACATTTTGCACTGGCGCACCGGTCACTAATCAGGTCAGTATTATTTAAGCTTGCAGTTGCCAGGCAGTCGGCCTGGCGACATTACCTCCTTGACACCCATGCTATCTGATATACTTACTACTCATGCCATTGTCATGCTGCCATAGTTTTCTTGCTGCTCGTTTCTTTCCATGTGAGTTTTGTGTATTCTGGTCACAGTAAGTGTTTATTTGTTTCATGTTCATAGTTTTTTGCCCAGGTGCTAGTTTTTGTTTCATTAGTCAAGTTCGGGAGGAGCCAGATGAGGTGGTTCGGGCATCTGGTCAAGATGCCACCCGAACGCCTCTCTAGAGAGGTGTTTAGGGCACCTCCAACCGGTAGGAGGCCACGAGGAAGACCCAGGACACGTTGGGAAGACTATGTCTCACGGTTGGCCTGGGAACGCCTCGGGATCCCCCGGGAAGCGCTAGACGAAGTGGCTGGGGAGAGGGAAGTCTGGGTTTCCCTGCTTAGGCTGCTGCCCCCGCGACCCAACCTCGGATAAGCGGAAGAAGATGGATGGATGGATGGACAGTCAAGTTTGTTCTCTGCCTTTGTGCGCGCCTTTAATTTTGTACCTTTTGTTAGAGTTAAAATCAAATCATGTATTTACTTCCGAGCCATGTCCGATCCAATTTTACTTGTATCTCGGGAAAACAAACACCCCAAAGTCCACACTTTGACAGTCTCGTGATTTACGGCTAGATAAATAAACTTTGATTGACTATTACAGAGTAAAACAATGTTTGGAAAAAGCTTTTATTCAAACCCAAACCCAAACTTTTTTTTGTCAAAGTGGCAGAGCTTCCCAGTGTTGCTCGCTGTGTTAATTGCTTGGAAATGTTACGGCCGATGCTACGATGCTAAAAGTATCATGGGTGCTACAGACATTTTCCTTTTTCCGCTGCTTAAGAAGACGAGGTTGTCTCCACTCTTCGCTGCCACTCTGTAATGGAACAAATGCTCCTCAGCTCCCTGGCCAGAGGGCATACATGAAAACTCTCCAGCAATAAGAGCATTTCTGACTTAAAATCACCTGTTTTATTTATTGATATATTTATCCCCACAATACCATTGAAATATTGATTGGTGCATAGGCTTTTTAAAACGACAAAATGGAACACCCCTACGGTCGCTTCAGGTGAAATCCGGAAAGCATTTTGTTCTCCTTTTTGTCTCCTTGTTGTGGCATGTTGTTGTTTTTGTTCATCTATTTGTGCGTTTTGTAGCTCCACTTATTTCTTTTTTTCCCTCCCCTCCATCTACCCTGTGCTGTGTGAGCAACAACAAACACAACAAGCTCTGGGAAATAAAAGTATCCCATCTAATATTTATCAGACAAACTCTACATATAGTCAGAAATGAGTGGAGTTACGTTTGAGATCTCGATTTAGTGAGAGACCCGAGAGGATGGAGGGGATTCTGCGGCAGTCGTATTTTTAGGTTGTAGTCTTCTACAGATATTCCAACTTTGCTTTTTTGGACAGGAGGTATTTGAGTGGAGACTAAAAGAGATATTCTAATCTTGGCGAAGTCACTCAAAGTGTTTGCATTTCCTCAGTAGCCCGGGCACAGATTGTTCCTATTATTTAATCTGAAATGTTTTCTCCATGTAAAACACTTCCTTGTGGTCTCCATAACATGCAATAGTGGGTCGTTAGTCAACATTTTGCATAGATTAGCTTTCAAGAAGCTTTCTGACCGTCTCTTTAGGAAGCACCAGTCTTATTTACATGACTCCACTTTTGACGGCGTCTTCACCCTGCCATCTTAGTTGTAGTTTTTACTTCTTTTATAGAGTCTACTGACACAATAAGTTCAAACTAGTGTTGTCCCGATACCAATATTTTAGTACCGGTGCCAAAATGTACAAACTCCGTTTCCATATGAGTTGGGAAATTGTGTTGGATGTAAATATAAACAGAATACAATGATTTGCAAATCATTTTCAATGCACTACAAAGACAAGATATTTGATGTTCAAACTCATAAACTTAATTTTTTTTGCAAATAATAATTAACTTAGAGTTTCATGGCTGCAACACGTGCTGAAGTAGATGGGAAAGGGCATGTTCACCACTGTGTTACATCACCTTTTCTTTTAACAACACTCAATAAACGTTTTGGAACTGAGGAAACTAATTGTTGAAAACTTTGAAAGCGGAATTCTTTCCCATTCTTGTTTTATGTAGAGCTTCAGTCCTTCAACAGTCCGGGGTCTCCGCTGTCGTATTTTACGCTTCATAATGCGCCACAGATTTTCATTGGAAGACGGGTCTTGACTGCAGGTGGCCCAGGACAGTACCTGCACTGTTTTTTTACGAAGCCACGCTGTTGTAACACTTGTCTTGCTGAAATAAGCATTGCTTGGATGACAACATATGTTGCTCCAAAACCTGTATGGACCTTTCAGCATTAATGGTGCCTTCCCAGATGTGTAAGTTACCCATGCCTTGGGCACTAATACACCCCCATACCATCACACATGCTGGCTTTTCAACTTTGCGCCTACACCAATCCAGATGGTTATTTTCCTCTTTGTATTGGAGGACACCACGTCCTCTGTTTCGAAACATAATTTGAAATGTGGACTCGTCAGACCACAGAACACCTTTCCACTTTGCATCAGTCCATCTTAGATGAGCTTGAGCCCAGCAAAGCCAGCAGCGTTCCTGGGTGTTGTTGATAAATGGGTTTTGCTTTGCATATTAGAGTTTTAACTTGCACTTATAGATGTAGTGACCAACTGTAGTTACTGACAGTGGTTTTATGAAGTGTACCTCAGCCCATGTGGTGATATCCTTTACACACTGATGTCGGTTTTTGATGCAGTACCGCCTGAGAGATCAAAAGTCCGTAATAACATCGCTTACGTGCAGTGATTTCTCCAGATTCTCTGAACTTTTTGATGATTTTACGGACCGTAGATGGTAAAATCCCCAAATTCCTTACAATAGCGTGTTGAGAAATGTTGTTCTAAAACTGTTTGACAATTTGCTTACAAATTGGTGACCCTCGCTCCATCCTTGTTTGTGAATTACTTAGCATTTCATGGAAGCTGCTTTTATAGCCAATCATGGCACCCACCTGTTAGCCTGCACACCTGTGGGATGTTCCATATAAGTGTTTGATGAGCATTCCTCACCTTATCTGTTTTTATTGCCACCTTTCCCAACTTCTTTGTCCTGTGTTGCTGGCATCCAATTCTAAAGTTAATGATTATTTGCAAAAATAAAAAATGTTTATGAGTTTGAACATCAAATATGTTGTCTTTGTAGCATATTCAACTGAATATGGCTTGAAAATGTATTTGCAAATCATTGTATTCTGTTTATATTTACATCTAACACAATTTTCCAACTCATTTGGATAGGGGTTTGCAGTTCCGGTACACCGTACAACCCTAGGTGCTATACATTTTGATTGATTGAACAAAGGTGGATAGGACCAACAAACTGTACATCTCGTCTTGTCCTAACTAATTATGACATCACTACAATGGTAGCGCTAACATCACATCTAAGTCAGTAGTGAGGCTTATGTACTGATTTCCATTGATCAGGGAGTGCAGGAGTGTGGCGATCATAACGTATTCCACTAGCAGAAGTACAGTAAAAGTCACTGTTCAAAAACAAACACAAAAAAAACCAGGGGTATTTTATTTGTAAATTATCTGCCAATAGAACAAGAATATTTGTCTTGTCAAGACTTTCCAAAACAAGTCAAATTAGCTAACTTCAATGGGCCCAAAAATAACTTAAATTAAGTATATTCTCACTAATAACTTGGTAGAAAAAAAAACTAAACTTTTTTGCCCAACAATTTCTTTTAATAATATTCTTAAATTAAGTAAATGCTAGTCCCATTATCTTAATAAAATGATGTGCACTCGGCATTACATTTCTTGAAACCTGCAAACTTACACTAAAAACTAATCTATTGTTCTTAATGGAAAGGCAACAAGGCAACCGCTTGTTACTCTCGGAGTCTCAAATCATATTGTCCAAAAATTAATTTTTCCATCGACAACATGACATCATCATGCCAATGTCAGTCAATTAGTGTGCATATTATATACAGCCCGCCCCCCGGCCACATTTTTTTTTAAATGTAATTTTGAAGAATTTATGTGAATGTGCAAGAACTATTTCTGTTCAAAATTGTTTGTAAATGTTTAAATATTAACTGTCAGTTTACTGTACTGGGCCAACTGTACTACTATGTGAGTGCGTATTTTCTATTGTTTTATTGAAAATAAAACAGCAAAGTCTATTTGGCAGCCATCTGTTTTAATTAGTAGACACGTTATGTCATAATCATGATTTTTTTTCATGCTTGAAATAAGAAATTATTACTTTGAAAAAGCAGTTTTATACTTGTGAGTGTTGATGACACAGCTTTGCAACACGTGATATTGTAGTTTCAAGCATGTTTTACTAATACAGGTCATAACATCTCAGCAAGAAGCTGTAATATCTTACTGAGATCATTTAGGACCAAAACACTTAAAACAAGTAAAACACTCTGACATAAAGTCTGCTTAGTGAGACGAATTATCTCCTCAGACAGAAAATAAGCAAATATCACCCTTGTTTGAGACATTCAAGTTTCCTCACTTTTTGCAGTGAGGAAACTGTGACTCAAGGTGGTCCACCGGCCAACAGAGTCCAGTGTCTTCAGGGATGGAGGGGAGTCGGGACTTCTGCATTTTTGATATCACGGCTGTCAAGTGTCAAGTGTATCAATGATTCGGCTGTATTTTAATATTATTTTCAATCTCCAGACTGCTTGCAGTGCTGCAGGGTCCAGGTGCTTTTCTGTCACGTCTCGGCGTTTATGATTGATAGCTTATTCTGATAGGCGGTGGACCTCAAATGAAGGAGAGCGTCTGAACGTCTTCCCTAAAATACCCGCGGGTCGCACCAATCCAACGATGTCAAATTATTTCCATGAGAAAAATGCAGACGTCTTAAGTCGTAGAGTTGTTTCTGGCAGCCTTTTTTGCTTTTTTCAGACGCTGCGGTGCTGCAGCAGTGGGAGTGACTTCTTGGGTTTTTGGGGCATGGATGCTGGTGGTGGTTCGAAGTGGATGGTGAGGTTTGATGTGTCGAATGTGGTGGGTTTTTTTGTGTTTGCAGGGCATTTGGTGTGGGAAGCATGTGAGGTGTGTACCTCTAAAAAGAGTAAATAAATCCCCTATGTTTGTGCACACTGTAAGCTCCTTAAGGGAAGTTCTGGACTTCCTACAAGGTAGGACTTCTTGATTTGGTCACCCTAACCCACCTACAGTACAGTAAGGGTAATCTTGCTTCACTGAAGCATGTAAAACAAATCTTCATTGGTTATCTGAAATATTTATTTATGTTACTAGACTTCATATCAGTTCTATGATTATCAACATGTGTACACGGAGGATTTGACGGTACAAACAGCAAGGAGGCACAGTACAGTTCTATGATTTATTTTATACATACACACACATATATATATATATATATATATATATATATATATATATATATATATGTATATGTTGTATATTTACAGTGGGGCAAAAAAGTATTTGGAAGGCCAGTGTCTTCAGGGATGGAGGGGAGTCGGGACTTCTGCATTTTTGATATCACGGCTGTCAAGTGTCAAGTGTATCAATGCAAGTTCTCCCACTTCAAATGATGACAGAGGTCTGTCATTTTCATCATAGGTACACTTCAACTGTGAAAGACAGAATGTGGAAAAAAAATTAATGAATTCACATTGTAGGAATTTTAAATAACTTATTTGTAAATTTTGATGGAAAATAAGTATTTGGTCAACCATTCAAAGCTCTCACTGATGGAAGGAGGTTTTGGCTCCAAATCTCACGATAAAATAGCCCCATTCATTCTTTCCTTAACACGGATCAATCGTCCTGTCCCCTTAGCAGAAAAACAGCCCCAAAGCATGATGTTTCCACCCCCATGCTTCACAGTAGGTATGGTGTTCTTGGGATGCAACTCAGTATTCTTCTTCCTCCAAACACCACCAGGTGAGTTTATACCAAAAAGTTCTATTTTGGTTTCATCTGACCACATGACATTCTCCCAATCCTCTGCTGTATCATCCATGTATCCATTTTGGTATAAACTCAACTCGTCGTGTTTGGAGGAAGAAAAATACTGAGTTGCATCCCAAGACAAATAAAGACATATGTTGTGAGGAACGCGCATGGCTGCGGCGGTTGTGAGCACAAGATGCAGGAAACAGGAGGCCGAAGTGCAGGTAAGAGGATTTTATTATACTTAAACAGAGGAGAAGCAGTCATTCATAAAAAGGTTCTCAAACAAAATCAATCCTCAAGCACTGAGGAGCAGGTGAGGCAGGCATAAATAGCCGCCTGATTGGCAACTGCAAACAGGTGTGCCAAGCTGCCAATCAGGGACAGGTGAGGGAAACGAGCGCTCAGAGGGGAGCAGGAAGGGGAACACAAATAATATCGCCGACAGGAAACAAACATCAAACAGTGAACCACAACCAGAAGTGAAGTGACAGTACGTCACATATGTGTTCTTAAAGGCCTACTGAAATGAGATGTTCTTATTTAAACGGGGATAGCAGCTCCATTCTATGTGTCATACTTCATCATTTCGCGATATTGCCATATTTTTGCTGAAAGGATTTAGTAGAGAACATCCACGATAAAGTTCGCAACTTTTGGTCGCTAATAAAAAAGCCTTGCCTGTACCGGAAGTAGCAGACGATGACGTCACAAGTGTGATGGCTCCTCACATATTCACATTGTTTATAATGGGAGCCTCCAACTGCAAGAGCTATTTGGACCGAGAAAACCACAATTTCCCCATTAATTTGAGCGAGGATGAAAGATTTGTGGATGATGATATTGATAGCGAAGGACTAGAAAAAAAAAAAATTAAAAATAAAGTAAAAAAAAAAATGGCGATTGCATTGGGACGGATTCAGATGTTTTTAGACACATTTACTAGGATAATTCTGGGAAATCCCTTATCTTTCTATTGTGTTGCTAGTGTTTTAGTGAGATTAAATAGTACCTGATAGTCGGAGGGGTGTGTCCACGGTTGTCTTGACGCCAGTCTCTGAGGGAAGTCGACGGCAGCTATGGACGGCGCAAGCTCAGCTGATCTCCTGTAAGAAGCGACTTTTTACCACAATTTTCTCACCGAAACCTGCCGGTTGACAAGTGGTCGGGATCCATGTTCGCTTGACCGCACTCTGATCCATAGTAAAGCTTCACCTCCGGGAATTTTAAACAATGAATCACCGTGTGTTTGTGTGGCTAAAGGCTAAAGCGTCCCAACTCCATCTTTCTACTTTGACTTCTCCAATATTAATTGAACAAATTGCAAAAGTTTCAGCAACACAGATGTCCAGAATCCTGTGTAATTGTGCGATGAAAAGAGACGACTTTCAGCCGCAAATGGTGCTGCTCTAATATGTCCCCTGCAACCCGTGACGTCACGCGTACACGTCATCATTCCGCGACGTTTTCAACAAGAAACTCCGCGGGAAATTAAAATTGCAATTTAGTAAACTAAAGCGGCCGTATTGTCATGTGTTGCAATGTTAATATTTCATCATTGATATATAAACTATCAGACTGCGTGGTGGCTAGTAGTGGGTCTCAGTAGGTCTTTAATTTACACAGGGATTAAAAACAGCTTCCCAAGAAAGGATGGGGAGAGGTACACCCATTTGTCCACAACTGAATAAGAACAACGTTTCTCAAAGTGCAATTGCAAGAAAGTAAGGGATTTCAACTTCTTCGGTCCATAATATCATCAAAAGGTTCAGAGAATCTGGAGAAATTACTCCACGTAAGCGGCATGGCCGGAAACCAACATTGAATGACCGTGACCTTCCATCCCCCAGACGGCACTGTATCCAAAACCGACATCAATCTCTAAAGGATATCACCACATGGGCTCAGGAACACTTCAGAAAACCACTGTCACTAATAGTTTGTCGCTACTTCGGTAAGTGCAAGATCATCTAAGATGGACTGATGCAAAGTGGAAAAGTGTTCTGTGGTCTGACGAGTCCACATTTCAAATTGTTTTTGGAAATATTCGACATCGTGTCATTCTGACCGAAGAGGAAGCGAACCATCCAGACTGTTATCGACGCAAAGTTGAAAAGCCAGCATGTGTGATGGTATGGGGGTGTATTAGTGCCCAAGGCATGGGTAACTTACACATCTGTGAAGGCACCATTGATGCTGAAAGGTACATACAGGTTTTGGAACAACATATGCTGCCATGTAAGCGGCGTCTTTTTCATGGACGCCCCTGCTTATTTCAGCAAGACGATGCCAAGCCACATTCAGCACGTGTTACAACAGCGTGGCTTCGTAAAAAAAGAAAAAAAAAAAAAGAGTACGGGTACTTTCTTGGCCCGACTGCAGTCCAGACCTGTCTCCCATGGAAAATGTGTGGCGCATTATGAAGCGTAAAATAGGACAGCGGAGACCCCGGACTGTTGAAGGACTGAAGCTCTACATAAAACAAGAATGGGAAAGAATTCCACTTTCAAAGCTTCAACAATTAGTTTCCTCAGTTCCCAAACGTTTATTGAGTGTTGTTAAAAGAAAAGGTGATGTAACACAGTGGTGAACATGCCCTTTCCCAACTACTTTGGCACATGTTGCAGCCATGAAATTCTAAGTTAATTATTATTTGCAAAAAAAAAAGAAGTTTATGAGTATGAACATCAAATATCTTGTCTTTGTAGTGCATTCAATTGATTATGGGTGGAAAAGGATTTGCAAATCATTGTATTCGGTTTATATTTACATCTAACACAATTTCCCAACTCATACGGAAACAGGGTTTGTACTTTTTTAAAGTAACAATTTCTTATTTCAAGCATGAAAAAAAAAAATCATGACTCCGACAAAATTGTTCCTCATAATTAAAACTGATGACAGCCAAATGGACTTTGCTTTTTTATTTTCAATAAAACAAAAGAAAATACGCACTCATAAAGTATTACAGTTGGCGCAGTACAGTAAACTGACAGTTAATTTTTTAACTTTTAACGTGTGACATTTCTGACAATTTTGAACAGAAATAGTTTATGCACATTCAGATGAATTTTTCAATATTACAATTAAAAGGTTTTTGGCCGGGGTCCGGGCTCTGTATATGCGCACTAATTGACTGGTAGGAAATAAATGGTCAATCTACTTGTTCATTTACTGTTAATATCTGCTTACTTTCTCTTTTAACATGTTCTGTCTACACTTCTGTTAAAATGTAATAATCACTTATTCTTCTGTTGTTTGATACTTTACATTAGTTTTGGATGATACCACAAATTTGGGTATCAATCCGATACCAAGTTGTTACAGGATCATATATTGGTCATATTCAAAGTCCTCATGTGTCCAGGGACATTTTTCCTGAGTTTCGAAACATGAAAACATTTTTGTTTAAAGAAAGAAGAGGTTGTGATGCCAAAAAATATTGATGTAATCATAGTAGTATCCACTAGATACGTGCCTGTACTTGCTATCATTACAGTGGATGTTAGGTGTAGATCCACCCATGGCGTTTGTTTACATTTTGATGCCGGTGAGCATCCCTCGTCCTGCAGGACTGATGCTTGTAAGAAACTTACTTTATGTGTCGCCAAGGAGACCAGGATTAGTGATTTAGAAGTAGCTAAAACACTGCCCACGGCGGATGGATGTTAGTTGCAAGCGATCTGGCCATGTCTTAAAGTATCTCTTCCTGTCGGCGTTTCAGTGTTATAACTTCACCTTTAGCTTTAGCTTTTAGGCCAAAATGTGTTTGTTCTCTCTTTTCTGTCGACACACTGTGTCTGCTTGTAAGTACTCCGTGATTGTGTTGAGTTGAGTTGAGTTTGAGTTTATTTGGAACATGCAAGCATCCAACATGATACATCACAACTTCCAGTTTCTCTTTTCAACATGTTCGAAAAGAAGTAGGAAGAAGCAGAGCTTATTTAATCCTACCCCTTTTCTCTTACTTAACAGTTGCTAAAACTTTTGTTCACTTCCTGTTCTTAATTTATTTGTCAATATACTCCATAAGTAACCACAATAAAAGTAAATAAATAAATAATAATTGGTGAAGTGAGTTATACTTCATATGATGAGATGAGTAAGATTAGTTTGAGAATGAATGAATGGATGGATGAAATAAATTCAGAATGTTTATCATGGTTCTTCTTTTTTGTACTTTGTAAACACTTTAAGTTTCAGGAGTTTCTTGAAGTGGATCATATTAGTACATTGTTGGATTGCTTTGCTTAATCCATTCCATAGTTTAATTCCACATACTGATATACTAAAGGTCTTAAGTGTTGTACGTGCATACAAATGTTTTAAATTAAATTTTTCTCTAAGATTATATTTCTCCTATATTGTGTGCCGCCGAACATGCTCCTCGGCTCGTAAACCAGTAATGTCACGATGTTACTTCGAAGTGGGCTCGGGCGGGTGCGGGACTGGTTCGATTCAGAGATGGCATCTTACCTAAAATGATTCATTAGTATCGCAGTACTATACTAATAGCGGTACACCGTACAACCCTAATGCAATATTAAACTGGACAGCTTTTGGGTGACCATCAAACCCTTTTTATTAAACATCAGAGCAAAAGTACTGCTTCTCTTACAACAGTGGTTCTCAACCTTTTTTCAGTGATGTACCCCCGTGGACATTGTTTTTAATTCAAGTACCCCCTAATCAGAGCAAAGCATTTTTGGTTGAAAAAAAGAGATAAAGAATTCAAATCCAGCACTATGTCATCAGTTTCTGATTTATTAAATGGTATTACAGTGCAAAATATTGCTCATTTGTAGTGGTCTTTCTTCAACTATTTGGAAAAAAAGATATAAAAATAACTAAAAACTTGCCGAAAAATAAACAAGTGATTCAATTCTTAATAAAGATTTCTCCACATAGAAGTAATCATCAACTTAAAGTGCCCTCTTTGGGGATTGTAATAGAGATCCATCTGGATTCATCAACTTACTTCGAAACATTTCTTCACAAAAAAAGAAATCTTTAACATCAATATTTATGGAACATGTCCACAAAAAATCTAGCTGTCAACACTGAATATTGCATTGTTGCATTACTTTTCACAGTTTATGAACTTACATTCATATTTTGTTGAAGTATTATTCAATAAATATATTTATAAAGGATTTTGAATTGTTGCTATTTATAGAATATTTTTTAAAAAGTCTCACGTACCCCTTGGCATACCTTCAAGTACCCCCAGGGGTACGTGTACCCCCATTTGGGAAGCACCACCTTACCCATCCCCAACCTAAATCATAAATATAATCCAGCTTTGGAACCTTGTTGAAAAACATGTCAGCTTGGCAGCATATGACAATATATACAGTTAGTATATATCACTGAGGCCACACAGATTGCAGAGCAAGATAGTATGAAGATGTGCAGTCCACTCCGTGTTCCCATTTTAGCGTCTGATCTGAGCAAAGCAGACAGGCGAGAGTAGCTTGCCCTAAAGTCATGTAAAATGCAAAGGAATATTCTACTCTATTAAAAACCTCCTGATGGCGGGGAGAGAGAGACGACACATCCAGGATCTCGGACTCACACACACGTCCGTGTTCAGACACAAATAAGGGGAATGCACTTGCGCACATTGTTCAGTCGCTTGCATTGTCACAACCAGACACTCTTCGGCGAGCCCGTAACCTTATGAATGTAATCCATTCACATTAACTGCCTCTAGGTTTTCATCTTGTAGTACAGAAGCCTCGCGATCAATTATTTAGCCTCTTAATTGTACGTTTGTTTTAATTCCAACTGCCACAAGAGCAAACCTGTTCTTGGCTAAGGGACGACCCAGATGTAAGATTTGTTAACCATCATCCTGTCACCTCCTCGTTCTATCTTGTCATCCGTTATCCCTTCCACAACACTTCTGAGTGCACTCCTAAGTGTACTTAACTCCAGCAGCTCCGCGTGTTCTCTCTTCATTATTAAACCCTCCCAACAGACTATCAACTTTTTATTCCACTTGCCGCCAGAAGTTGGCACGTTCATATATTCTCAAGCACTCATTGAAGGCCGCTAACCCCAAACTGCACTTTAAAACACGGAGGTTTGAAACCAGTCCTCGAATGCAGAACAAAATATTTACTTTGAGACCGTTTTTTCCTTTTTTTTTTCTTTCCATGTGACAACAAGCCGGCTTTATGTCTCTTAAGTAGCCAAAGTGCCGGGAGTTGTGCAGCTTTGAAAAAGAGAGATCTCATATGATGTCTTCTTTTGTCATTGCCAGAACAGCCAGGAGATGCTTTTATGAGTGACGCACGTTACTATTAGTGATACACAATCTCAACGCTTCAGGGGGGAAAAGCAGTTAACGTCAACTTACATCTCATGTTCACATCTCTATTCTATTCGCCTAATAGGCCTTCTGCATAGCGAGGAATATTGCACTTCAGTTGGCTGTGGAAGGCGCCGTTTAGTACAGGTTCCATGCTTTCTGCTCTTTCTAGACCAGTGGTTCTTAACCCGGGTTTGATCAAACCCTAGGGGTTCGGTGAGTCGGCCTCAGGGGTTCGGCGGAGGTCAAAACACACCCGACTCATCGTGTAAATACAAACTTCTCCCTATCGGCGTATTACGGATACGGCAACAGCAGAAGTAACACTGATTTGCAGGCGTGTAATTTGTTGTGAGTTTATGCACTGTGTTGGTTTTGTTGTTTGAAGAAGGTGATGTTCATGCACGCTTCATTTCGGGCATCTGGTCAGGATGCTGTCACGCCAAATGTCTTCCCCCAAACAAAAACCTTCCCCCCATTTACTTCCGGGGTCATGATTAATACAGATGTTTTATTAACGCTATATTGTAAAAATATAACACTATATTATAAAAATACAGACGTTTTGTTAACGCTATATCATAAAAATAAAATAAAAAAAACAATTTAAAAACACAAGCTATGGGATGACGCATTTACTTCCGGGGTTACGTTTCCTCTTAAGTCATCGCATAACTTGTGTTTGTAAATTGTTTTTTTAATTTTTTAAATTTTTTTTATAACATAACGTTAAGAAAATGTCTGTATTTTTATAATAT
Organism: Nerophis ophidion; assembly: GCF_033978795.1. NCBI lineage: Eukaryota > Metazoa > Chordata > Actinopteri > Syngnathiformes > Syngnathidae > Nerophis > Nerophis ophidion. The sequence goes on along the minus strand of NC_084630.1, from coordinate 45,643,991 downwards.
AGCGTTATATTTTTATAATATAGCTTTAAAGAAATCAATCAATCAATCAATCAATGTTTACTTATATAGCCCTAAATCACTAGTGTCTCAAAGGGCTGCACAAACCACTACCACATCCTCGGTAGGCCCACATAAGGGCAAGGAAAACTCACACCCAGTGGGACGTCGGTGACAATGATGACTATGAGAACCTTGGAGAGGAGGAAAGCAATGGATGTGGAGCGGGTCTAACATGATACTGTGAAAGTTCAATCCATAATGGATCCAACACAGTCGTGAAAACGTCTGTATTAATCATGAACCCGGAAGTAAATGGGCGGGGGGAGGTTTTTGTAGGGGGAAGACATTTGGCGTGATAATGCCACCCGAACGCCTCCCTAGGGAGGTGTTTAGGGCACGTCCAAACGGTAGGAGGCCACGGGGAAGACCCAGGACACGTTGGGAAGACTATGTCTCCCGGCTGGCCTGGGAACGCCTCGGGATCCCCCGGGAAGAGCTGGACCAAGTGGCTGGGGAGAGGGAAGTCTGGGTTTCCCTGCTTAGGCTGCTGCCCCCGCGACCCGACCTCGGATAAGCGGAAGAAGATGGATGGATGGATGGATGGATGGATGTGTTAATTTCGTGCAGTGGTAAAAAAAAACATGGTAACACTTTAGTAAGGAGGACATATTCACCATTAATTAGTTGCTTATTAACATGCAAATTAGTAAAATATTGGCTCTTGACTAGTCATTATTAAGTACTTATTAATGTCTTATTCAGCATGGCCTTATTATAACCCTAACCCTCTAACACTGACCCTAACCCTAACCAAATAACTCTAAATGAAGTCTTTATTACTTAAAATATGTTCCCTTAGTGTCCAAATAACTCTAAATGAAGTCTTTGTTACTTAGAATATGTTCCCCATACTAAAATGTTACTAAAAACATATAACTTTGTCTTGAATTTGAAAAAAACCCAAAACATTTTATTTTTCAATAAAGAAGGGTTCGTTGAATGCGAATATGAAAGTGGTGGGGTTCGGTACCTCCAACAAGGTTAAGAACCACTGTTTTAGACACAAACACTCAGTGTATAAAGTCGGCATACACAACCAAATCCCAAAGTAGATGCGGTGGTACAGCAAAGTAACTTGTCACGTATAAAAAAAACCTAAAACCAGTGAAGTTGGCACGTTGTGTAAATCCTAAATAAAAACAATGATTTGCAAATTCTTTTCAACTTATATTCAATTGAATGGACTGCAAAGACAACACATTTTTTGTTCAAACTGAGAAACTTTTTTTCTTTTATTTTTGGCAAATAATCATTAAAGGCCTACTGAAATGAGATGTTCTTATTTAAACGGGGATAGCAGGTCCATTCTATGTGTCATACTTCATCATTTCACCATATTGCCATATTTTTGCTGAAAGGATTTAGTAGAGAACATCGACTATAAAGTTTGTAACTTATGGTCGCTAATAAAAAAGCCCTGCCTTTACCGGAAGTATGTGTGCGTGATGTCACGAGTTGCAGGGCTCCACACATACTCACATTCTTTATAATGGGAGCCACCAGCAGTAAGAGCAATTCGGACCTAAAAAACGACAATTTCCCCATTAATTTGAGCGAGGATGAAAGATTTGTGAATTAGGATATTGATAGTGAAGGAATAGAAAATAAATAAAAAAGTGACGGCGTCGGGCGACGGCAGAGTAAGCGTTTCAGATGTAATTAGACACATTTACTAGGATAATTCTGGAAGATCCCTTATCTGCTTATTGTTTTAATAGTGTTTTAGTGAGATTTTAAAGATTGTAAAGACATACCTCGAGGTCGGATGGCTGCGGTGAACACAAAGTGTCTCAGCGGCAGCAGGACGACGAATAATCCAATGATGTCTCCGGTAAGATATATATCACAATTTCCCCATCCAAAAACATGCTGGTTGACGTAGAGAAAACATGTTCGCTTGACCGCTCTGCTTCACAACAAACAAAGAAACACCGGCTGTGTCTCGGTGCTAAAGACAGCTGCAATACACCGCTTTCCACCAACAGCATGGTTGTTTATAGTCTCCATTATTAAATGAACGAATTGCAAAAGATTCAGCAACACAGATGTCCAAATCATTGTGTAATTATGCCATTAAAGGAGACGACTTTTAGCCGCGAGTGGTGAAGCTGCTAATATTTCCTTACAGTCCGTCACGTCACGCGTACACGTCATCATTCCGCGACGCTTTCAACAAAAAACTCGCAGGAAATTTAAAATTGCAATTTAGTAAACTAAAGCGGCCGTATTGGCATGTGTTGCAATGTTAATATTTCATCATTGATATATAAACTATCAGACTGCGTGGTGGCTAGTAGTGGCTTTCAGTAGGACTTTAATTTAAAGTTTAATGGCAGCAACACATTGCAAAAAAGTTGGTAGAAGGTCATTTTTACCAATGTTTTACATGACCTTTCCTTTTAACAACACTCAGTAAATATTTGGGAACTGAAGAGACCAAATTTTGAAGCTTTTCAGGTTAAATTATTTCGCATTCTTGCTTGATGTACAGCTTAAGTTGTTCAACAGTCGGGGGTCTCCTTTGTGGTATTTTAGTCTTCATAATGCACCACACATTTTCAATGGGAGACAGATCTGGACTACAGGCAGGCCAGTCTAGTACCCGCACTCATGTGGCAACATTGTTTTGCTGAAATAGTCCATGATAACGATGTTTGGGCGACTACATATGTTGCTCCAAAACCTGTGTGTACCTTTCAGCATTAATAATGCCTTCACAGATGTGTAAGTTACCCATGCCTTGGGCACTAATACACCCCCATACCATCACAGATGCTAGATTTTGAACTTTGCGCCTATAACAATCCGGATGGTACTTTTCCTCTATGGTCCAGAGGACACAACGTTCACCGTTTCCAAAAACAATTTAAAATAGGGATTCGCCAGACCACAGAACACAGCGAAGCCGGCGGCGTTTCTGGGTGTTGTTGATAAATGGCTTTCGCTTTGCATAGTAGAGTTTTAACTTGCACTTACAGATGTAGCGACAAACTGTAGTTACTGAAGTAGTTTTCTGAAGTGTTCCTGAGCCCATGTGGTGATATCCTTTACACACCGATATCGCTTTTTGATGCAGTACCGCCTGAGGGATCGTAACATCATTGCTTACGTGGAGTGATTCCCCCAGATTTTCTGAACCTTTTGATGATATTACGGACCGTATTAGCCCCTTGAGGACTGTTGTTCTTAAACTGTTCGACAATTTGCTTCAGCATTCATGACCCCACAAAGTTAGTAGGCTTTTGGTAATAAAAAAAACTAAAAGAAGCAATCATTCTTTTTTTGTTTTTGTCTTCTCTGAAAATAGTCAGTGTTCCTGCATTTAGTCTGTTATTATGTATGAATATGTGATAGTTAGGCATAAAATGTACAGCATACTCATGCAGCATAACAGACGACAACAATGATCATTTTAGACTTAGACTTAGACTTTCTTTTTTGTGATTCAAATTTGAACTTCACAGTTCAAATAAGAACAACATTTCTTAGGATTAGTAGTGCAGGATAAAAGAGCAATTAGGTGCAGAAATAAGTAGATTTACTGTACAGATAAATATATTGCACTTCTGCATATGCATCCACATTACATTGTCTTTATAGTCTTTATAGTCCAGCGAGTTCATCCTTTTTGGGGGGGAAATTGAGGGGATTATTGTGATGTGTTCAAGAAGCTGAGGGATGAAGCTGTTACCCAACCTGGAGGTTCCGGTACGGAGGCTGCGGAACCTCTTTCTAGAGTCCAGCAGTGAAAACAGTCCTTGGTGGGGGTGGGAGGAGTCTCTGTAGATTTTCTGAGCCCTGGTCAGGCAGCGGCTTTTTGCGATCTCCTGGATAGGAGGAAGAGGAGTCCTGATGATCTTTTCCGCCCTCCTCACCACTCTCTGCAGAGACTTCCAGTCTGAGGCATTGCAGGCTCTAGTCCTGACAGAGATGCCGTTGGTCAGTCAGCTCTCTATAGTGCCTCTGTAGAATGTGCTGAGAATGGGTATACAATATATTATATAATAATAAAAATGGATTAGATTTATAGCGCTTTTCTAGACACTCAAAGCGAATTGAGAACCCATCATTCATTCACTCCAGATTCACACAAGACGGTGGTAAGCTACATTTGTAGCCACAGCTGCCCTAGGGTAGACTAACGGAAACGTGGCTGCCAATGTACAAGTACACTGTACAATGTGTGTGTGGCAATCACCATAAGTGATTCCCGGGCGCGGCACCACTGCTGCCCACTGCTCCCCTCACTTCCCAGGGGGTGATCAAGGCTGATGGGTCAAATGCAGAGGACACATTTCACCACGCAAGTGTGTGTGTGTGACAATCATTGCTACTTCAACTCTAACAATGGAAGGACTAGCTTCTACAGCCAATATCCTTGCTGTCCAACCACATTTGCAGTGGGGTAAACAAGTTATTATACTGAACAAAAATATAAACAATTTATGAATTGAACTTAAAGTTTTAATATTTGTTACTATATACACAAAATCCCTATTCCTCTCAAATATTATTCACAAATCTGTCTAAATCTGTTTTAGTTAACACTTCTCCATATCAATATCCATAATCCATATCAAGATGCTGCAGCATGACTTTTGCACAGGTGTGCCCTAAGCGGCCCACAATAAATGGCCACTCTGAAATGTGCAGTTTTGCTTTTTTGGGGGTCAGTATCTGGCGATACCACCATTTGCCTCACGCAGTGCAGCACATCTCTTTTGCATTGAGTTGATCAGGTTGTTGATTGTGGCCTGTGGAATGTTGGTCCACCCCTCTTCAACGGGTGTGCGAACTTGCTGAATATTGGTGGAATACCCTTCAACTGACCAGTGGACTACTGTAGGTATTTGTGGAATTATGAGGGGAGGACTATGAACTCCAAGGATTTTGGGGTAAATGCATCTTGTTTTACCAACAATTTCATATTGACCCCAGAAAGCAGTGTTTCCCACAGATTGGCAACGTATTTGTGCAGGGGTGAGACGGGGGTGTGGCTGGTGTGCTGTCGATATGACATCATTGTATCATTTGCACAAATTGCTATTTTTTAAAGGGTAAACAATGTATTTCGTATGTTTTTTAAAACTAATATGTTCTTACTAATTATTTGTATCAACATGCCTTTTTCTTATCACATTTGTTCATTTTGCATGTATTTTTCAATTGTTGCTGCTTATTTTATTACTACTATGTGACACAGGCTGCACTCTGTACACTCCTGGATTATTTCCATTAGGGATGTCCGATAATATCAGACTGCCGTTATTATCGGCCGATAAATGTTTTAAAGTGTAATATCGGAAATTATCGGTATCGGTTTCAAAAAGTAAAATTCATGACTTTTTTAAAACGCCGCTGTTTACACGGACGTAGGGAGAAGTACAGGGCGCCATTAAACCTTAAAGGCACTTCCTTTGCGTGCCGGTCCAATCAAATAATATCTACGGCTTTTCGAACATACAAGAGAATGCATGCATACTTGGTCAACAGCCATACAAGTAACACTGAGGGTGGTCGTCTAAACAATTTAACACTGTTACAAATATGTGCCACACGGTGAACCCACACCAAACAATAATGACAAACACTTTTCGGGAGAACATCTGCACTGTAACACAACATAAACACAACAGAACAAATACCCAGAAACCCTAGCAGCACTAACTTTTCCGGGACGTTACAATATACACCGCCGACCACAACCCCCTATTCCCCCACCTCAACCCCGCCCACCTCAATCTCCTCATGCTCTCTCAGGTCAAGCATGTCCCAAATTCCAAGCTGCTGTTTTGAGGCATGTTAAAAAAAAAACAATGCAGTTTGTGACTTCAATAATAAATATGGCAGTGCCATGTTCGCATTTTTTTTCTATAACTTGAGTTGATTTATTTTGGAAAACCTTGTTACATTGTTTAATGCATCCAGCGGGGCATCACAACAAAATTAGGCATAATAATGTGTTGATTCCACCACTGTATATATCGGTATTGGTTGATATCAGAATCGGTAACTAAGAGTTGGACAATATCGGAATATCGGATATCGGCAGAAAAGCCATTATCGAACATTTCTAATTTCCATGTATTATTCTGCTCTTGCAGAATGTCGAAATTTAATTTGGCAGATAAATAAACATTTTTTTAATTTAGAAATAAATAAAAAAACAATTTGAGGCTGTTTATTAATAGTTTCTACAATTGTGTTACAGCAAAACTACACACAAAGAAAAAAACATTAATATATACATGAAGTGCACACACATGTAGGAATCATTCCAATCCACAATACAGCTTGGCAGAAACTGAAAAAAGCAATGCAAAAGTACAGGATGAAGGTGGGGTCTTATGCCGCTAACCTAATGCTAACATACAATGGACGATCCCATTGACTGGCTAACAAAAATGAGCATTACTTAACTTTTAACAAACGAAAATCGCAAATGCATTTTTACTTATGGGCATATATTCACATCTATATGAAAACAAATATATATTGACCGCTAACTTTGTACTACAATAAAGTGTTACCTTCCTGTATCACAAAATTTAAAAAATATATTTTCATTGTTTTCAGTTTTACTTGTCATGACCCTACTTTCGACAGTCGCAAGTGAAGGAATGTATAATAAACATCGGAAAAAAATAATATTCAGTTTGACGCATCACAAACAGCTTTTGGAGAAAAACGACTGTTCCTTATTCATTCCAGTCCACTTAATATTTCAGTTCACACCCCACTACAACACACACACACACACACACACACACACACACACACACACACACACACACACACACACACACACACACACACACACACACACACACACACACACACACACACACACACACACACACACACCACAGTACCCCTGAACTATAAATATTTCAACCTCTCAATCTATATTCATTATAAAACACATGCCCAATGCAATATGCGGTTGTGAGGACACAAGGCTTTTATTTATTCATCCTAACTTATTTATATTTCTTTCCTGAGGGCCAGACGTTGGTTTCTATCCATCTGCGCTGATTGCTGGCTATTACAGAGCACTTAGAGCTTCTCCAGAACTGGCCAGAGGGGAGCACAATCCTCGAGAGATTCGCTCACTTCAGGGCTAAGAGGTATGTTTGTTGTCTACGAGGAAGTGTGTGTAATCAGAAACACACGCACCTGACAGAAGGAAGGAACAAACTGTAACGGAAGTATGACGTCCGTAGTTTTTGCCCACATCTCAAGACAGGTCCTGTCGTGTTGAATTAATAATTATTAACGGACACTCATGACCTTTGTGGCTGTGGGATTTTCACCTGGTTACTTGTGTAAAGCGTGTTGATTCAAGAAATGTCACAATGAAAAAGTGTCAACATTATTGCTATATGTTCCATGAGATTATTTTTGACAGATTTTAGTCTTGTAGTGACTGTGGTCAATCCCCAAGTAATAGCATGTTTGATCCCTATATCTGATTATAGTAGTAAATACCGTACAGCGATATCAATGTTTACTTATATAGCCCTAAATCACAAGTGTCTCAAAGGGCTGCACAAGCCACAACGACATCCTCGGCTCTGATTCCACATCAGGGCAAGGAAAAACTGAAGCCAATGGGATAAGAATGAGAAACTTTGGAGACTTGGGCGACCGGTGCAATGGAGGTCAACCGGATCTAGCAAAAAATTGTGAGAGTCTAGTCCAGTGGTTCTCAAATGGGGGTACGTGTACCCCTGGGGGTACTTGAAGGTATGCCAAGGGGTACGTGAGATTTTTTAAATATTCTAAAAATAGCAACAATTCAGAAATCCTTTATAAATATATTAATTGAATAATACTTCAACAAAATATGAATGTAAGTACATAAACTGTGAAAAGAAATGCAACAATGCAATATTCAGTGTTGACAGACAGATTTTTTGAATATTGATGTTAAAGATTTCTTTTTTTATGAAGAAATGTTTAGGATTAAGTTGATGAATCCAGATGGATCTCTATTACAATCCCCAAAGAGGGCACTTTAAGTTGATGATTACTTCTATGTGTAAAAATCTTTATTTATAATTTAATTAATTGTTTACAACAACAAGTTTTTTGTTATTTTTATATCTTTTTTCCCAAAAAGCTCAAGAAAGACCACTACAAATGAGCAATATTTTGCACTGTTATACAATTTAATAAATCAGAAACTGATGACATAGTGCTGTATTTTACTTCTTTATGTCACACCGCGGTGAGGGATGTCTTGTCTTGATTTTTTCTGTCTTATGATTTGCATGTTTTAGTTTGAAAAGTAACTCTCCTTTCGTTTCAGGTCCCTTGCCCTTCCTTTAGTGTCATCAGTCTGACATCATCCCTGTGCCCTGATTGTTTCCACCTGTTCCCTATTACCCTCATGTGTCTTATAAGCCCACAACTCCCTTTTTTCTGTGCCAGATTGTTTTGTTTATTTGTGCTCTCTAGCGTCCATGTCCATGTCCATGCCTTGCCTTACCTTGCCTCGTCTCATGTTTATGTTCCTTGATACTGAATCCCTTTGTTACTATTTAGAGTTTTCTTTTCTTCCTCCTCAGCAGAGTGATTTTGGTTATTTCCTTTATTCAGCCGAAGTGGTAAGTTATCAGTTATTTTTCATTCTTTCCTCAAATTTTTGAGTGACATTTTTTGTTAAAACTTTATTAGATTACATAGTGTCGAATCTTTCAGAGCTGTTGTTTCTTCCTCCTGTGGGACCGTTTTTGTTAATACATTTTATAGCACATACGCCGCCAATTGTAGTTCCTCTTTGCTTTTGTGTTTTCCTCGGTTCAGAGTGATTTTCAATTGTTCCTTTTTTTTTGGAACCTTTTTCACCGATTACTTTTTTTTTGGGTTAATTTAGATATTGAATTCCTTGACTTTGGAGGTGAAAGGTAGTTATCAAAATAAAAGCCTGTCAAAGTTCCCTACTCTGCATCTGAATCCTATCCTTTATACCAAGCTTGACACTTTCTCTTTTTTTTTTCAACCAAAAATGCTTGGCTCTGATTAGGGGGTACTTGAATTAAAAAAATTTTTACAGGGGGTACATCACTGAAAAAAGGTTGAAAACCACTGGTCTAGTACACAGTGTATCTAACATAATAGTAAGAATCCAGTCCATGGTGGGGACAGCAGGAGATCACAATGAGCGGAGACAGGTAAGCAACGCAGAGACATCCCCAACCGATGCACAGACGAGTGGTCCACCCTGGGTCCCGACCCTGGACAGCCAGCCCTTCATTCGTAGCCACCGAACCTGTGCCCCCCCCTCGGCAGAGCAGAAAGATACGGCAGATCAACTGGTGTTAGTATCGATAATACTAATAGCAAGCAAACTTATTTTTTCTCTTCGGTATCAGTTAACAAATGGGTTGGCAACTCTTGATTGAATGTTTATCAATGAAAGTAGCCACAAAGTAAATCAAGAAAAGTTGGAAGCAGGACAGCCTATCCGTCCGACCATCGTCTACCGCTTATCCAAGGTTGGGTCGCGGAGGCAGCAGCCAGAGCAGAGAAGTCCAGACTTCCTTCTCCCCAGTCACTTTGTCCAGCTCCTTCCAGGGGATCCTGAGGCCTTTCCTGACCAGCTGGGAGACATAGTCCCCCCCAAGATGTCCTGGATCTTTCCCATGACCTCATGCCGGTCAGACGTGCCCTTAAAACCTCCCCCAGGAGGCGTATGAGGGGGCATCCTGACCAGATGCCCGAACTACTTCAGCTCGCTCCATTCGATGTGAAGGAGTAGCGGATTTACGCTAAGCTCCTCCTGAATGACACAGTTTCCCACCCTATCGCTACAGTAAAGGAGAGCTCTTTCACCTGATGGAGGAAACTCATTTCGGCTGCTTGTGTCTGGGATCTTGTCCTTCCGGTTACAACCCAAAGCTCACGACCCTAGATGAGGATAGGAACGTCGAGCGACCGGTAAATTGAGGGCTTTGCTTTCTGGTTCAGCTCCTTCTTCATCACGACGGATCAATACAGGGTCCGCATGACTGCAGACGCCACACCTGTTGATCTATTGATCCACTCTTTGCAGCTTGTGAACAAGACTCCAAGGTACTTGAACTCCTCCAATTGGAACAAAATCTCCTCCCCAACCCAGAGATGACACTGCCCCCTTTTCTGGGCAAGAACCATGGACTCAGGCATAGAGGTACTGATTCTGATCTCAGTGGCTTTATACTTGACCAATCCGGTGAGAGCAGAAGATCCTGGCCAGATGAAGCCAGCACGACCACATCATCTGAAAAAAGCAGAGAGTTTATCCTTTAGAACCGGTGACAAAGGGCAGCCCTGGCGCAGTCCAACCTTCACTGGAAACAGGTCTGACTTACTGCCGGCAGTGAGGACCAAGCTCTGACACAGATCATATGGGGAACAGACCGCCAAAATCAAGCAGGAGCTGGACCGTGGGGCAAAAAAGTATTTAGTCAGCCAGCGATTGTGCACGTTCTCCCACTTCAAATGATGACAGAGGTCTGTCATTTTCATCATAGGTACACTTCAACTGTGAGAGACAGAATGTGGAAAAAAATCCAGGAAAACAATTAAAGAATTTATTTGTAAATGATGGTGGAAAATAAGTATTTGGTCAACCATTCAAAGCTCTCACTGATGGAAGGAGGTTTTGTCTCAAAATCTCACGATACATGGCCCCATTCATTCTTTCCTAAACACGGATCAATCGTCCTGTCCCCTTAGCAGAAAAACAGCCCCAAAGCATGATGTTTCCACCCCCATGCTTCACAGTAGGTGTGGTGTTCTTGGGATGCAACTCAGTATTCTTCTTCGTCCAAACACGACAATTTGAGTTGATACCAAAATGGATACATGGATGATGCAGCAGAGGATTGGGAGAATGTCCTCTGGTCAGATGAAACCAAAATAGAACTTTTTGGTATAAACTCAACTTGTATTTGGAGGAAGAAGAATACTGAGTTACATCCCAAGAACACCATACCTACTGTGAAGCATGGGGGTGGAAACATCATGCTTTGGGGCTGTTTTTCTGCTAAGGGGACAGGACGATTAATCCGTGTTAAGGAAAGAATGAATGGGGCCATGTATCCTGAGATTTTGAGCCAAAACCTCCTTCCATCAGTGAGAGCTTTGAATGGTTGACCAAATACTTATTTTCCACCATCATTTACAAATAAATTCTTCAAAATTCCTACAATGTGAATTCCTGGATTTTTTTCCCCATTCTGTCTGTCACAGTTGAAGTGTACCTATGATGAAAATGACAGACCTCTGTCATCATTTGAAGTGGGAGAACTTGCACAATCGCTGGCTGGCTGACTAAATACTTTTTTGCCCCGCTGTAAGAGACTCATTTTCTTGCTTAAAAATACTCCAGCCCTCCCTGGGGGATTCTTTATTGTTATTATGATACTAACTTGGTTAAGGTTAGTGACCAATTGTGATCATTGTAAAGAAATGTTCTCTGGTAGCGTTTGATGGGTCACTTTTACACACACAAAATGCAGCACACTGTTTGAGCGCTAGGCTTCACTGTAGCTTTTTTCCCCCAACAACATCCTGGAGGTGTTGTGGTTTGTCATGTCACACCACAGAGGCATGCAGGTCATCTCAGCTACATGCACATTGGATGCCGTGCCCTCCTTACTTCTGGATGACCGAAACCTGCGATACATCAAGGTGTGTTTGTAAAGTAGAGTGTTATGTATTAAATTGTGCAGTAGCGGGTTTGTGTTCACATATCTATGATGGCTGAGAGGATTTGTTTTGTATGACTCACAAAACAACTAAACCATCTTGATGGTTATCAATTTCCTTAAAATGAAATTGTTGTGTCTTTAGAAAAAAGTGGCTTTCTTTAAAGTCCTACTGAAATGAGATGTTCTTATTTAAACGGGGTTAGCAGGTCCATTCTATGTCTCGTACTTCATCATTTCGCGATATTGACATATTTTTGCTAAAAGGATTTAGTAGAGAACATCCACGATAAAGTTCGCAACTGGAGAAAAGCCCTGCCTATACCGGAAGTCGCAGATGATGATGTCACATGTTGATGGCTCCTCACATATTCACATTGATTTTAATGGGAGCCTCCAACAAAAAGATATATTCAGACCGAGAAAAACGACAATTTCCTCATTAATTTGAGCGAGGGTGAAAGATCCGTGTTTGAGGATATTGATAGCGACGGACTAGAGAAAAAAAAAAAAAAACTAAACACGATTGCAATTGCGTTGCATTGAGACGGATTCATATGTTTTTAGAGACATTTACTTGGATAATTCTGGGAAATCCCTTATATTTCTATTGTGTTGCTAGTGTTTTAGTGAGATTAACAGTACCTGATAGTCGGAGGTGTACGTCCACGGCCGGGTGTTGACGCCAATGTCTCGGGGAAGTCGACGGCAGCTGTACGGGAGGCACAAGCTCAGCTGATATCCGGTAAGTGGCGACTTTTTAACCACAATTTTCTCACCGAAACCTGCTGGTTGACATGTAGTTGGGATCCATATCCGCTGTGATCCATAGGAAAGTTTCACCTCCGTGAATTTTAAACAAGGAATCACCGTGTGTTTGTGTGGCTAAAGGCTAAATCTTCCCAACTCCATCTTTCTACTGTGACTTCTCCAATATTAATTGAACTAATTGCAAAAGATTCAGCAACACAGATGTCCAAAATACTGTGTAATTATGCCGTTAAAGCAGACGACTTTTAGCTGTGTGTGTGTGCAGCGCTCATATTTCCTAACAGTCCGTGACGTCACGCGTACACGTCATCGTTACGCAACGTTTTCAAGAAAAAACTCCCGGGAAATTTAAAATTGCAATTTAGTAAACTAAAGCGGCCGTATTGTCATGTGTTGCAATGTTAATATTTCATCATTGATATATAAACTATCAGACTGTGTGGTGGCAAGTAGTGGCTTTCAGTAGGCCTTTAAGGACTATCTAATCTAATCTAATCTAAATAGTTGACTGAGACAAACTAACTGGGAGAAGGAATGTCATTAGAATCAGATCAGACAATCAGTAGATGAGAATAATAACTTAACAGCAAATATTTTGTCTGAATTAAATTACAGTATTGCAAAATCCATAATTCATTTGATTTCAAATTACAATACATGGTTTTTCCTGGCTCTAATTGAGGCTGTGGTAGTACAATCCTGACCATGCGCCAGATGTATAATGCAAAAAAAAAACCTGTAAAACGTACTGTCATTTTTATTAAAGGGGAACATTATCAGCAGACCTATGTAAGCGTCAATATATACCTTGATGTTGCAGAAAAAAGACCATATATTTTTTTAACCGATTTCCGAACTCTAAATGGGTGAATTTTGGCGAATTAAACGCCTTTCTGTTTATCGCTCTCGGAGCAATGACGTGACAACGTGATGTCACTTAGGTAATAAACCCGCCATTTTCTCAAACACATTACAAACACCGGCTCTCAGCTCTGTTATTTTCCGTTTTTTCGACTATTTCTTGGAACCTTGGAGACGTCATGCCTTGTGGGTGTGTTGTCGGAGGGTGTAACAACACTAACAGGGAAGGATTCAAGTTGCACCACTGGCCCGAAGATGCCAAAGTGGCAAAACATTGGACGAAATTTGTTCAAAACACAAGTGTGATGGGACACAAGTAGGGGATTTTATTTTTTTCATTGCCATGCAAGTTTTATAGTGTTTTATTGCTGTGGATTTTTAATTGCATGTTTTTTACTCCTTGTGGACTTTGCTGGTATTTTAAGACATTGCCCCTTTTAGCTGGTTGCCCCTATCAACCAAAGTGCCCAATCAAACGGCACGGGAAATTGGACGCACCTGAGGAGCATTTGGACTGCACATTTAAAAGGAGCAACAAGAGAAGGAGTGAGGAGGCAGGGGCGAGAGGAGGAAGGATCGACAGAGGGAAACGACAGGCTTGGACAACAGGAGAAAGAGGACGGCAGGATTCGGCAGGTTCTGGCCGGAACGGAGAGGAATCAACAGGCTTTGGCAAGGGCGACCGAGTGAACGCACGCAGGCTGGGAAGGAACCCCCGGACCACGCAGTAGATCCCGCAGGCTACCGGAACGAACCCCAAGACGTCCACAACAGGCAGGGGCAGAGGAAACTCTGCCGCCCAAGTAAGTGCCGTACTGTTGTGGATCTGTGGGGACACCCAACTGCCTTTGGCTGTGGGCTTGCGGGCTCCTGCGTCGTACGCTGGCTGTGTGGTTCTGTGGACAGGGGGCCATTTGGACCCAGAGACCTGTGGAGACCCCCGGAGCGACCAAGAGGCGGAGCGGGACTGGTGCGGCCACGTAGGTCCCGCGAGTGACCGAGACTGGCGAGGAGAGTGGGCGTGCCCCAACACTTGGACGCGGAACTACAGCAACGGCAGGGGAAACCCTGCCTTGTGTGCAAGTGTGACGTCAGCCCGGATAGCGTCGCAGTTTTTTTGTTGATTTTATCTCCGTGGCCTGCCTCCCTTTTTAATTTTTATGCAGGAGGACGCCGTGGAAGGGGCGGAGCCAAGATACCCACACCCCTGTTGGCCCCTCGCCCATCACCCTTGTACCATCTGCTATTTTAGCATCACCAACGTGACTGTTTTTATCGTATTTTAATCAATTGTGAACCGGTTAATCATCTTTCCTTATTTTGGACAGCCGCTCTCACTACATTGGGTTCTTAATATTTACATTAATAGTTGTTATTGGTTTTAAGCAACAACTGTATTAGATTTTAATAGTTTTACCACTCGGGACCATTACAAGAGGGTGTGGGGAAAGCCGACAAAATGCTTCGTCGTTTGTTCCGCACACTTTACTGACGAAAGCTATGCTACTACAGAGATGGCAAGATTGTGTGGATATCCTGCGACACTCAAAGCACATGCATTTCCAACAATAAAGTCAAATAAATCTGCCGCCAGACCCCCGTTTAATATGCTGGAGTGTCTGCACATTTTACCGGCGATGCTAAGACAGACATGGCACAGAGATGTATGGATAACCTGCAGATGCATTTCCAACGATAAAGTCAACGAAATCACAAAGGTGAGTTTTGTTGATGTTATTGACTTATGTGCTAATCAGACATATTTGGTCGCGGCATGACTGCCAGCTAATTGATGCTAACATGCTATTTAGGCTAGCTGTATGTACATTTGTAGCTATATTTTCATCCAGCATTTCCCTCCACCCACATTTAATGCCAAACAAACACTTAACAATCGACGGATTTAAGTTGATTCAGTGTCACAGGATGCGAAAGTCCTGATCGTTTGGTCTGCACATTGTACCGGCGATGCTAAGGCAGACATGCCCGAATAGCGTCAATAGATATTCGCTCAATAGCTTCAGTTTCTTCTTCAATTTCGTTTTCGCTATCTGCCTCCATACTCCAACCATCCGTTTCAATACATGCGTAATGTGTTGAATCGCTTAAGCCGCTGAAATCCGAGTCTGAATCCGAGCTAATGTCGCTATATCTTGCTTTGCTATCCACTATTTGTTTGTATTGGCATCGCTGAATGACATCACAGGAAAATGGACGGTGGCTTCACAGATAGCGAAAATCAGGCACTTTAAAGCCTTTTTTCGGGATATTCCGGGATGGGTAAAATTATGAAAAAAACTTCGAAAAATAAAATAAGCCACTGGGAACTGATTTTTATTGTTTTTAACCCTTCTGAAATTGTGATAATATTCCCCTTTAATCTGACTGGTAGTTTGATGTAAAATCATAAGTCAAGCAGATACTTAATTATTTATTTTTATTCAGACATTTCTTTTAGGAAAGTATGATAATATACTCTAATATTTGTTGCAATAATGGATAATATTACAGTTCAAAAGGCATGCAATTTCAAGCAGTACTTATATTTTTTCTGTCAAAATGAAAAGAAAAATCCAATAAATTTAGTGAGAAAATACGAAGTACTTTATTGACACATGTCATTTCCAGGTGTTTGCGGGCCAGATAAAATGATGTCGCGGGCCAGATCTGGCCCCCGGTGCCTTAAGTTTGACACCCGTGGCCTGAGCACTTGCATAAGAGAATGATGGGCTCGTGGCTTGTGTGGTGGGGCCACTTTTGCTTGAGACACTCCTAGGTGATTTTGATGCAGTCTTCAAGCACTTTGTGGACATACATTTCCACATGTTGTAGCCACCATGAATTATTACGTTTTAACTGCCAGTTACGTTCATTTCTCTGCTCTGTTTCACCTGGACGAGATTGCTATTTAAAGTAGAGGCTGATGTATCTGCAACGCTAAAAAACATTAATGTTAGTCTGACACAGAATAAACTTTTTTTTAAGTAAACACAACATTCTTGTTATGCTTTCTTGGAGTAACCCCTTTTAGTTAACCTTGTACCAGTCGGTCAATCTGTACCGTCATGAAACTCTACCTGATCCCAGGCAAACTGCTAATAAATTATGTAATCAATCGATCTATTATAATTAGACAGAAAAGGTTGTAAAACGAAGCTAACACTACTCGCTGTTTTTACTTACCAGAGACATGTTCACAACACAGTCTGGAGTGTTCTGTAGGAGTCCAGTGATCATGCTACGTATGGCAGAAATCCACTTATTACGGCGGTCAATGTTATGCACCAAAAAACACGTTTCGATCGGTTTCTTCTTCGGTAGTTGCGTCAGGTCTTTAAGCTAAAGTTTTGATTAGTCGACTAAGTTAGATTAGTCCATTAATCTATGAAGTCGCTTTCTAGCAGTCCCACTGAAAACACGGCACAAGAGTCCAGCGTGCAGGTTTAACAAGATTTTTAATAATAGTTTTCAGTAATCGGTTTCTCTCCCAGAACATGACTTTTCAGTCATGTCCGTTTGCCCACATATGAGGTCCTCTCCAAGGTTTCTCATAGTCATCATTGTCACTGGCGTCCCACTAGGTGTGAGTTCTCCTTGCCCTTATGTGGGTTTTTCCCAGGATGTCGTAGTCGTAGTGGTTTGTACAGTCTTTTGAGACATTTGTGATTTAGGACTATGTAAAGAAACATTGATTGATTTATTGATGGATCTTTTCTATCTTGTCTTTTAACCTTCGTCTTGTGTTAGGGTCGGCACCGACCCGTTTTAGTTTTTAAATGCATAAAAAAAACACATAGATTTATTTTTTTGCATCAAGGCTTTTTGACTTTGTCAGGAACCTCTATGTCAACAAAATAAAACATTTTAATTTTTTTTCACTAAATTATAAAATGCTCTGGTTGAAATTATGCCCTTGGTGTTGTTAGGGTCGGTTTCGACCCAGTTATAAAAATAAGATTATTAAGCAATGATAACAGCCAAAACTGAACACACTGACAGCCAGCGCATCTCCCAATCATGTGATCTTCAGTGGATTCTCATTTTACCTTGTTATCCTGTACAAAAACAAACAAAAGACGGGCATGTCCAGACATTTGAGGTCAATTCAGTTTAAAGTTGGAGACTTGCAGAGTACACATCTCCAATTTGCAGCATGCAAAAATGAAAAAAATATTTATAGTGAGAGAAGTTCTGGGTAATATTTTTGGTGAAAACGAGGTAGAGGACACAGAGCCGCATAGTGATACTGATGAACAGCTTTCTGAGGAAGACAATGTGGAGTGTCATCCAGAAGACACAGACACATGTGATGAGTCTGATGAGGAGGCCAGCGGTGGTGAGAAAGACAAGAACTGTTCAGGAGGATAGTTACCATGGTGGGCACAGTGAAGAAAAATAAACCTGTACTGCAAGCTGAAATCTTGCAGGTGAAGGACAAGGTTCCTCCTCAAAGTTTGCTTTTACAGACACCACCACTCTTGTCTCATATTGTCCAAAAAAAAAAAAAAAAACGGAACGTGATACTTATGTCTACTCTTCACAAAGATGCATCAGGAAGTGACAAAAAGCCCACAATTATCCTCAACTCTAACAAAAACAAAGGAGGAGTGGACAACCTGGACAAGCTGACTGCCACTTACACTTGCCAGCAAATCACCAGGAGATGGCCAATGGTTGTGTTTTACAACATCCTCCATGTGTCTGCATGCCATGCATTTGTGTTGTGGACCCACATCTACCAAGGGTGGAACTCAACCAAAAAAAACAAGTGAGAGAATGTTTCTTGAGGAGCGGAAAATTCCCTTGTCAAGCCACACATTGAGCAAAAGGTACGAGTGCCCCGAGAAACAGACACTGCAGCCTTGGTCAGACAGCTGCAGAGCTTGCCTAGCACTCTGTCCACTTCATCATCAACACAAAGAGCATTCGCGCCGGCATCCTCCTCAACCAGCTCTGCCTCAACACCAACCAACACAGCCAGCGCCACAACTCCTCTAAGGCCACCTGCTTCTCAAAGAAAGAGGTGTCAGGTCTGCCCAAGCAGTCAGGATAGAAAGTGCTTCAACTGCAAGAAATATCTCTGCAAAGAACACACTAAAGTGTCACTTTTTGTCACTCTGATTTTGTTTACTAGTTTTGCAACTAGTAATCTATTTCTATTGGTTTCGTTTGCTTGATTGGTTGTTGTTTGATGTTGAAGTTCTGTAGCTTCCTGCCGTTTACTGTAAAAGATAACAGATGATTTGATAAACACATACAACCTGTGAACTCTAATCACCTGCCAGCTGTGTCTCGCCGTCAGCACATGCCCCGCCCCTGCCCGATGGTGCTCGTCTTCAGTACCATGGACAGCGGCGGTGACTTTTCCTCCTGCAAGCGGCGCTGATCACACTCCCCCACCACAGGGTCATTGTGTGAATACTCGAAAGCATTCACACAAATGGTTTTCTACACCAAAATTCATTTATTCATTATTATTCTTTTTTTCCAAATTTTGGCGCGCTCGACCTTCCACATTTTTCATCCGATTCTAACCACTCCAACTTCAAACGGTTCAGCCTATTCGGGTATCATGGGATTTCCCCTTGAAAAATTCCCAAAAATCTCAAGATTTCTCAGAATTCCAGGTTTTCCGGGACATTTTTCCAATTCAAAATGAATTGACCGTTTTTCAAACTTCCACCATTTCCACATTTTTCAACCGATTCAAACCATTCCACTTTCAACACATTCCACCATCCTGAAAATTCAAATTGTCCTTTTTCCAAGTTCAAAACCATTCCAGATTTTTCCTGAATACCTGGTTTTCCGAAGCCCTATTTGCAATCTTTTTTTTGGCGACTACTCCTCCCACATGTTTTAACCCACTTCAACCTTTCCACTGTCCAAACATTCCTCTTAGTCAGGAAAAAAAACAAGTTGTTTTTCGAACTGGAAAAATTACCAGTTTTCACGAAATTCCAGGAACTCCTTCAAACCATTTCTCAATTCAAAATGTTACTACCTCAACATTTCTTGACCAATTTATACAATTCCAACACCAACCATTTCAACTCATTCAGAACCTTCTATTCTTTTAACATTTTTTCAAAAAATTCCGCTTTTCCCAAAATTCACAAATTTCCAAGAAATTCCCATTGAAATGAATGTGACAGTTTTCATGTTCTACAGTTACCACATTTTTTAAATCTAATTCAAACCGTTCCAACTTCCAAATATTCACCCTTTTCAGGAATTGTGTGCTCTCCTTCAACAATAAAAAAAAAAAAAATACAGGATTTCCAAGAATTGCTTCAAGGACATTTTCCCCATTCAAAAATTAATTGTCCATTTTTTAAACTCCTACAATTCCTAAATTGTTTTACTTATTCAAACCATTCCACCTTCAACATATTCCACTCATCCAACTAACACTTTCCCAAGTTCCAAATTAAAATTAGTTTTTCCTGGAAGTTCAAACTCTTCAACATTCAAACCATTACAACATTTAAACTATTCTTACATTCAAACTACATTCTGTCAGCATTTCAGTTCAACTTCAGCATTGGAGCATTCACATGCATTTCCTTCAGGAATTACCTCATCTAGTTATGAATGTTTTTCTACAATTAAAACACCTACTTGTGGTCTAAAGAACATGCAATGGTGGTGCTTTGGTCAAACTTTTGCGTGGATTGTTTTACAGGACATCTGCAAGCCGCTTTCTGACTGCGGGTGTTCTTAGACCCAGGACACGTTGGGAAGACTATGTCTCCCGGCTGGCCTGGGAACGCCTCGGGATCCCCCGGGAAGAGCTAGACCAAGTGGCTGGGGAGAGGGAAGTGCCCTGTAACAGGTGAACGTCCCGAACGCTAATCAGAGGCAGGTGAACACAATGAATAACCATAGCAACCAAGGAGACACAAAACAGGGGTGCTGAAACAGAACTTAAACAACACGTGGATCAAAACTGAAATAAACTATGATCCGGGCGACGGATCATAACACTACTGACAGGAAGAAGTTGGAAACATAATCTAATGTTTATTAGAAATGGCAACAGCACAGGATTTTAGCATGCACGTGCATGTACGAGCCAGTCTGCCCCATCAAATAGGAACTTATTTACTACAACTTTGGACCACAACTAAATAAAATTGATGGACTTGCTCAAAGTTGTTGGAGTAAACTCTAACATGTATGGAAATATCCGCTGACGTAACTAAAACAAAATACGTCACTTAAGTCTCAAATTCCAAACAGCTTATTTGGAGCAAGTTTGGAAGAAGACAAAATTGTTTAAATATCCCAGCAATGCCTCCGTGATAGATTTTGAATTTGTGGGACTGAAGGGGGTCCCAGATACACAAAAACAGGTATAGATAGGTAAGAAAAGTTGTTTTTCCACAATAGGACTCCTTTACCACTATCAAAATTGTCGTTTGTCGCAGCCCTCAAAATTGGCAAACAAAATTTGTTGTCAACAGACCAGACATCTGTATCATGTATTTAAAACATATTTAATCATATATTTTCAGTTCAGTTCAGTTTCAGTTTATTTGGAACATGCACACGATACGATGTAATTCCTCACATATTTCCAGCTGTTTCATTAGAGCACATCCGAAAAGGAGTAGGAAGAAGCAGAGCTTATTCCAGCCTACCCCTTTCATACCATAGCAATTCTATCCAATGTCTTTGTTCTCTGTAACAGAACAGTGAACAAATAAATAATATGTTATATGTGTGAGTTTTCCTTGCCCTTTTGTGGGTTCTTCCGAGGATGTCGTAGTCGTAATGGTTTGTGCAGTCCTTTGAGACATTTGTGATTTAGGGCTATATAAATAAACATTGATTGATTGATTGATTGACATAAATTATATACCATAGTCAGCAAACAAATATTAAATACATACATAATATCTGTCTCAATTTAAAAAAAGAAAAAAAAAAAAGGGTACAAGACGTTCATCATAATTCTTATTTTGTGTACTTTGTGAACACTTGTGTTTGAATTGTCTCTAAAACTGAATCAAGTTGATGTAACTAAATAAATACGTTATGTGTACATATATACATGCATATATACATATATATATATATATATATGTAAACTTTAGTATGGGCAACACATATTCACCATTAATTAGTTGCTTATTAACATGCAAATTAGTAATATATTAGCTCTTAATTAGTCATTAATAAGTACGTATTAATGCCTTATTCTGCATGGCCCTATTATACTGTCATGCCTGTGAATAAGGTTTTATGTTTGATCATGTTAGGTTTTGTTTTTTGGACTCTTGTTCCCCGTTTGGCACTTCCTAGTTTTGTTTGTTTCCATGCCAACCCATTAGTTTCCACCTGGTCCACTAGTCACGCTCCGATCCTCAGCCTCTCACACCTGTTTCCAATTACCACAGCTACTATTTAAGTCACTTGCTTTTTGTTCATCGTTCTGGGAACTTTGCTATTTGCATTCTGCTGTACATGCCCACCTACCTATGCTGCTCATCGTCCATGCCCTCGATCACCTGCTACGCTCCTTGCTTTTCATGCCACTTGTCTTTGGTCACAGTAAGTGTTTTATTTTAGTTGTTTATAGCCATGCCATTGTGCTGTTTTTGTTTATAGTTTATTATTATTCATGCTATCGAGCAAGTGTTTTTTTTTTCCTGTTTGTATTTTGTAGCCTAGTATTATACTTCCTTGTGAGCGCCCTTTGTTTCTCCTTTTGTTTTTATTTAGTGTGTGAATAAATTTAATCATGTACTCACACTCTCGTCTGGCTGGTGCCAAATATATATATATATATATATATATATATATATATATATATATATATATATATATATATATATATATATATATGGTAACACTTTAGTATGGGTAACATTCACCATTAATTAGTTGCTTATTAAAGTAACATAGACTTAATTTAGAGGTATTCGGAAATGAGGGTAAAGGGTTAGGTTTAGGGTTACTAATAAGCAATAATTTTTCGGTTATTGAGGGAAGACTCTTAGTTAATGGCTTACTGGTTGTATATTTCACACATGGACTTGGATTCGTTTTGCTTCTTCCACGCAGAAGATGATCGGCACGAGCCAGACGAGAGTGTGAGTACATGATTAAATTTATTAACACACTAAATACAAAAAAAAGGCAAAACAAAGGGCGCTCACAAGGAAGTATTATACTAGGCTACAAAATACAAACAGAAAAAAAAACACTTGCTCGATGGCATGAATAATAATATATATATTATACACATATATATATACACATACAATATAAACAAATATATACACACACACATATATATATATATATATATATATATGTGTGTGTATATATATATGTGTACATATATGTATATATATATGTGTATACATATATATATATATATATATATATATATGTGTGTATATATATGTATATATATATATATATATATATATATATATATGTATATATACATATATATGTGTATAAAAATACATATTTATATATATATATATATATATATATATATATATATATATATATATATATATATATATATATATATATATATATAATATTAAAAAATATGAATATTTTGGAAGTAAAAATAGTAAGTTTCCACTTGGTCATATATTTTCTGTTTTATTTAGAAATATACTTTGTGTTGTCCTGTTTGTATGCTTAGATGCTGGCATTGTTAATCAATGCATCAGACTTACTATTAATCCATCATATCAGATGCTTACACTTTGCTTTATGTTATGTATGTTTCTTTCATGTTCGTATTTATCTGTATTTTTGTCTATGCTATTTCCCCCCCCCCCATCTGACCCAGAATATTTTGTTCTGATACTGGGTAGTAAGTAGTTAGTTATAAACACATTTTGCTGTCTGGTGCTTTTTAATGCTCTTTGCTCCACCTGCCTCCCCTCCTTGTAACAGTTAGGGCACTTTGACAACTCTATCTGTTGTTAATGGACCTTTATTGACATTCAGCATAAAACCACTGAGTATTCCATGTCCGCACATAGTGGATGCTGCTACGCCTTCCCCCCAGACTTAGAGCATCCCTCCCTTGCCTCCTGTCCATCTCCTCTTTCCTCTGTTCCCTTATCGCCCCCATCTCACCTATTGATTGGCCAATAATGTGTTTTGGGTGGTAGATTAATGGCACATTATCCTGACAAGGGTGTCTGAAGGGACAGGACATGAGGGAGGGCGTTGGACACGATGGTCTTTAATTGATACACAGTTCTGGTGTGTGAATCTTCATGTGTATGTGTTTCATTTCACAGATATAGAAATTCCAAAGAGAAAACATATATTCGCGGCCTTTTAACAAACTCAGGGTCAAGGTTTATTCTGAGGGTTGTTTTGTCAACTATCTTACCTTTTGATGGACAATATTTCTGGACAGAGGTCTTCTTGTTTCATGGATGTTAAAATTGACTTACGGTAAGTGTTTTTTTAGCAATACGTGATTTGCACTCTAGGCGTAAGAATACATTTCCAATTCACTCTTAGGCTCTGTTTACATGCATCCCTAACTCTTCCGGGCTCTAGTATATAATGTAGTGTATAATGTAGCCCGGAAGAGTTAGGGATGCATGGGATTCTGGGTATTTGTTCTGTTGTGTTTATGTTGTGTTACAGTGCGGCTTTTCTCCCGAAATGTGTTTGTCATCCTTGTTTGGTGTGGGTCCACAGTGTGGCGCATATGGCTGTTAAACACATTGTCATCATAGCATGCCCTTATTATTGTTGTTTGGGTGAAATCCAGCAGACAGTCGAGAAGGTAGCTGTTCTGAAACTCGGTAGTCTCCCGGAAAAATTGAGATGGTTGGCAAGCGGCATTCAAATAAAACTTGCGGGCCGCACTAATATTACATTTTAATATTAAGGTGCGGGCCGCATGTCTGAGACCCCTGGTTAATACATAGCACAATGCAAAAACAAACTTTGTACGCTGTGTTATTTCATTTAAAATTTCAAAAGAGTCTTGTGGATCCCATAGTTTTCTTTATTTTGTGAAACGGGTCAAAATGGCTCTTTGAGTGGTAAAGGTTGCCAACCCCTGCTCTATATGTACGGACGCTTGTGGAAATCACACATGAATACCTGAAGAGAAAGCGATTACAGCTATTTGGGATACAACACTTCTCAGACGGCAAGAGACGTTTCCAATGTCCAGGTCAGCTGTGATTCTACTTACCGAAAAAATGTGTCCATTTGTCAAAGGAGAGACAACGAGAATGGCGGACAATAACTGTATCAGTTATTGTCCACCATGTATGTCTCGGATTCAACGTCTAAATCTACAGTACATAAAGTCACCAAAAACTAAGGCAAAACAGTGAGAAGTGTCCTGACCAGCCAAGACCGGATGATTCCATAATGTATGCCAAGGTTTGTAAACTCCAAAAATGTGCTGTTCAGAGAGTTTACAACTACTGCTAAGTTACAACTCATGTACTTGCTGTGCTTTTAAACTAATACAATTCTCTAACACACAATTAAATAAGTCAATATAATGATAACACACATTGTAATAAAATAGGTAATACAAGGTAACAACTAAAGAAGAAACTACTACCAGCGCCAAGTTAATGTGTACAGCTTTGTTTTCCCTTTAGCCAATATTTAACCTTTGTTGCTAATAGATTAATATATATGATTAATTTGATTTGTGTTGAAATGTATGTGGTTTGTGCAGCCCTTTGAGACACTAGTGATTTAGGGCTATATAAATGAACGTTGATTGATTGATTGATTGATATCTAGATCCCTAGTTTGATTGATGTAATATGTTCTTAAACACATTGTTTACTTTCACATGTTCATTAAAGATTTGATTAATTTATAATGGTTAATTGAACACTGGATATTGTTCAGATAAGCTACATTTAATTGAAGAACTTGCACACAAATCAACACTGGAGGCGACTGTAACGTGCGGATTTTCCGCACATTCCTACTAGGTCGCATTGCGTCGGCGGACGGAGAGGGTCAGAGGGTCTAAAACGACCATTGTGTGTGTGTGGACAAAGATAAGCTTAGGTAGGATTTATGCTGAAACATTTTGGGAATTCCTTTTTGTTAACCATTTGCAAATCCTTTTCAAGCCATATTCAGTTGAATATGCTACAAAGACAACATATTTGATGTTCAAACTGATAAACATTTTTTTTGTGTGCAAATAATCATTAACGTTAGAATTTGATGCCAGCAACACGTGACAAAGAAGTTGGGAAAGGTAGCAATCAATACTGATAAAGTTGAGGAATGCTCATCAAACACTTATTTGGAACATCCCACAGGTGTGCAAGCTAATTGGGAACAGGTGGGTGCCATGATTGGCTATAAAAGCAGCTTCCGTGAAATGCTCAGTCATTCACAAACAAGGATGGGGCGATGGTCACCACTTTGTGAAGAAATGCGTGAGCAAATTGTCAAACAGTTTAAAAACAACATTTCTCAACGGCCTATTGCACGGAATTTAGGAATTTGACCATCTACGGTCCATAATACCATCAAAAGGTTCAGAGAATCTGGAGAAATTACTGCACGTAAGCGATGAACGATGATTCGTTCCCTCAGGCGGTACTGCATCAAAAAGCGACATCAGTGTGTAAAGGGTATCACCACATAGGCTTAGGAACACTTCAGAAAACCACTGTAAGTAACTACAGTTGGTCACTACATCTGTAAGTGCAAGTTAAAACTCTACTATGCAAAGCCAAAGCCATTTATCAACAACACCCAGAAACGCCGCCGGCTTCGCTGGGCCTGAGCTCAGCTAAGATGGACTGATGCAAAGTGGAAAAGTTTTCTGTGGTCTGACGAGTCCACATTTCAAATTGTTTTTTAGAAACGGTGAACGTCGTGTCCTCCGGACCAAAGAGGAAAATAACCATCAGGACTGTGCTAGGTGCAAAGTTGAAAAGCCAGCATCTGTGATGGTATGGGGGTGTAGGCATGGGTAACTTACACATCTGTGAAGGCACTATTAATGCTGAAAGGTATATACAGGTTTTGGAGCTACATATGTTGCCATCCAAGCAACGTTATCATGGACGCCCCTGCTTATTTCAGCAAGACAATGCCAAGTCACTTTTTACAACAGCGTGGCTCCATAGTAAAAGAGTGCGGCTACAAGACTGGAATGCCTGTAGTCCAGACCTGTCTCCCATGGAAAATGTGTGGCGCATTATGAAGCCTAAAATACGACAGCGGAGACCCCGGACAGTTGAACAACTTAAGCTGTACATAAAACAAGAATGGGAAAGAATTCCACCTGAAAAGCTTCAAAAATGTCTCTCCTCAGTTCCCAAACGTTTATTGAGTGTTGTTAAAAGAAAAGGTGATGTAACACAGTGGTGAACATGCCCTTTCCCAACTACTTTGGCATGTGTTGCAGCCGTGAAATTCTATGTAAATTATTATTTTCAAAAAAAAATAAAGTTCATGAGTTTGAACATCAAATATGTTGTCTTTGTAGCATATTCAACTGAATATGGCTTGAAATGGATTTGCAAATCATTGTATTCTGTTTATATTTACATCTAACACAATTTCCCAACTCATATGGAAACGGGGTTTGTACTTAAATAGAAGAGAAGCAGTCATGCATACAAAGGTTTTCAAACATAATCAATCTTCGAGCACTGAGCAACAGGTGAGGCAGGCATGAACAGCAGCCTGATTGGCAACTGCAACCAGGTGTGCCTGGCTGCCAATTTCGGAACAGGTGAGGCAGGCATGAACAGCAGCCTGATTGGCAACTGCAACCAGGTGTGCCTGGCTGCCAATTTCGGGACAGGTGAGGGAAACGAGCGCTCAGGGCGACATGCAAGAAATGCAACAAACATAAGAGCGCTGACAGGAAATAAACATCAAACAAGGAAACACAACCAGAAGTGAGGTGACAGATCGTCACAGTCACACCAATATGAATAATAAATATCATTTAATGGAATTAATTTACACAACCACATTGCCTAGCTTTAAACCAATATAATATTAAAGGGCACTAATATTGCTGAAAAAGAGCAATTATGCTAAGTCCCGTTCATAAACACTGTTCATAAACACTGTTCATAAACACTGTTCATAAACACTGTTCATAAACACTGTTCATAAACACTGTCTATTCAAGTGTTGATTAATGTGCACTTGTCATGTCTGGGATCATGTTTTGTTTAAGTTATGTCCTGTTTGGTTTTTGGACTGTTTTCAGTTCCTGCTTTTTCACTCCCTTGTCTTGTTTCCATGGTTACCCATTAGTTCAGTGTTTTTCAACCACTGTGCCGCGGCACACTAGAAAGAGTCTAAAGGTCAACAGAACATAGCCAAACAAGACATGATCAAAAAGACATGACAGGCCTTGATGATTTCGGAGCTCCTATATGATGTCACTGAGTACAGTACAGTGTTAGGTGACACTTGGGATGGATTGCCATGAAATAGTAAATAGGAGGGGGTGTGGCTAATGAGAACTGTACCTATGTTAAGCTGATTCATCTGCCAAACTGTAAAACAAAAGCAAATATACATTCAGTTATAAAAGCTTCACCATTAATGGACTACTTTAGTTATCTTAACTCTTATCTTACTCAGCAATTAGTTTTTGGCAATGGTTCAATTCCCTTTCATAGTCTCCCAGCTCATCCCCTTCACTCTGTTTGTCTCCATTCCCCCTGCTATCGTTCAATTTCCTCAAGCAATTTGCATGGTGGAGCGAGAGGGGTGTAGGGGGTCTAAAACATCAGATCAATAGGCCATCAAACAGTCTTTAAGTGTGACACATACACAGAGATCCTGTGTCGGGTTTCCGCCCATAACTAATAGCCTTGTTGTTTACTTTACAATGTGCTGTGTCATGTAGTTTGCTTCTCGGGTTGCCGCTGGTGTGCTGGGACACACCGAAGAGTCCAGACACTATAGTGACTGAGGAGCACACCCACCAAAAATTATTTGACATACCGTATTTCCTTGAATTGCCGCAGGACATAAAGTATACGCCTGCCTTGAATTACTGCCGGGTCAAACTCGCTTCCCAAAATAATTAGCGCATGCTAAGGTCCAAGCTTACATCACACTCAAATGTTTTACTGCATACCTTTGGTAAGTGCCAGAGTGAGAAGAGGTTTTAAAATAATTAGCGCATGCTTACTTTTACCGCATGCCTTTGGTAAGCGCAGGAGTGAGAAGGGGTTTTATATTAATTAGCGCCCCGGCGGCAATTGAAGGAAATACGGTATTTTGGTACTTTGTAGGGCAACTTACAACTGTATCGCAAAAAAAACAACATTACAGTAAATTGAAAACATAGACTACATTGCCAATAGTATTTGGCCACCTGCCTTGACTCACATATGAACTTGAAGTGCCATCCTTTTCCATTCATTATTATTACAGCTTCATCTCTTCTGGGAAGGCTGTCCACAAGGTTGCAGACTGTGTTCATAGGAATTTTTGACCATTCAACCTAAAGCATGTTGATGAGGTCACACACTGATGTTGGTCGAAAAGGCCTGGCTCTCAGTCTCTGTTCTAAGTCATCACAAAGGTGTTCTATCGGGTTCAGGTCAGGACTCTGTGCAGGCCAGTCATGTTCATCCACACCAGACTCTGTCATCCGTGTTTTTATGTACCTTGCTGTGTGCACTGGTGCACAGTCATGTTGGAAGAGGAAGGGGCCCACTCCAAACTGTTCCCACAAGGTTGGGAGCATGGAATTGTCCAAAATGATTTGGTATCCTGGAGAATTCAAAGTTCCTTTCACTGGAACTAAGGGGCAAAGCACAACTCTTGGAAAAACAACGCCACACCATAATTCCTCCTCCAGCAAATTTGACATTCGGCACAATGCAGTCCGAAATGTAGCGTTCTCCTGGCAACCTCCAAACCCAGACTCGTCCATCAGATTGCCAGAAGGAAAAGCGTGAATTATCACTCCAGAGAACACGCCTCCACTACGCTGGAGTCCAGAGGCAACATGCTGTACACCATTGCATCCCACGCTTTGCATTGGACTTGGTGATGTGTGGCTTATATGCAGCTGCCAAACCATGGAAACCAATTCCATGAAGCTCTCTGCGTACTGTATGTGGGTTAATTGCAAGGTCACATGAAGTTTGGAGCTCTGTAGCAACTGACTGTGCAGAAAATCGGCGACCTCTTTGCACGATGTGCTTTAGTTTCACTGTCAGACTCGTTTGCACTTGGACTTGCATGGCACTCTGTCACTTTACGTGGCCTACCTCTTGGTGGCTGAGTTGCTGTTGTTCCCAAACTATTTCATTTTCTTATAATAAAGCTGGCCTTCACGGTGGCAGAGGGGTTAGTGCGTCTGCCTCACAATACGAAGGTCCTGCAGTTCTGGGTTCAAATCCAGGCTGGGGATCTTTCTGTGTGGAGTTTGCATGTTCTCCCCGTGAGTGCGTGGGATTCTCTCCGGGTATTCCGGCTTCCTCCCACTTCCAAAGACATGCACCTGGGGATAGGTTGATTGGCAACAGTAAATGGTCCCTAGTGTGTGAATGTTGTCTGTCTATCTGTGTTGGCCCTGCGATGATATGGCGAATTGTCCAGGGTGTACCCCGCCTTCCGCCCGATTGTAGCTGAGATAGGTGCCAGCGCCCCCCGCAACCCTGAAAGGGAATACGCGATAGAAAATGGATGGATAATAAAGCTGACAGTTGACTTTGGAATATTTAGGAGAGAGATTTTTTGTTCCACGATGGAAATAACTGAGCTCCTGAGAGCGGCCCATTCTTTCACAAATATTTGTAGAAACAGTCTCCATGCCTAAGTGCTTGGTTTTATACACCTGTGTGGCCAAGCCAAGTGATTAGGACACCTGATTCTGATCATTAGGATTGGTGACCAAATACTTTTGGCAATATTGTGGATCTTCTCCCCCAGACATCATTCTACTCTAAAAAAAACAGTTTTACCCAAGAGCCATAGTCGCATTAAACACGCCTGAGTGAGCACAATGTGTCCCTCATGTATCATGTCTTTTTACTTTTTTTGGACTATAATGTGCAATAATATATATATAAATATATATATATATATATATATATATATATATATATATATATATATATATAAATATACATATATATATATGCAAAGACATGCACCTGGGGATAGGTTGATTGGCAACACTAAATGGTCCCTAGTGTGTGAATGTTGTCTGTCTATCTGTGTTGGGCCTGTGATGAGGTGGCGACTTGTCCAGGGTGTACCCCGCCTTCTGCCCGATTGTAGCTGAGATAGGCGCCAGCGCCCCCCGCGACCCCAAAAGGGAATAAGGGAATAAGCGGTAGAAAATGGATGGATGGATATATATATATATATATATATATATATATGTATATATATATATATATATATATATATATACATACATACATACATACACATATATATATATATATATACTCATATATATACATATACATATATGTATATTTAGATATATATACATATATATATATATACATACATACATACATACATACATATATATATATATATATATATATATATATATATATATATATATATATATATATATATAAATATACATAAATATATGTATTATTGCACATTATAGTCCAAAAAAGTACAAATACATGATACATGAGGGACACATTGTGCTCACTCAGGCGTGTTTAATGCGACTATGGCTCTTGGGTAAAAAACGTTTTTTTTTAGAGTAGAATGATGTCTGGGGGAGAAGATCCACAATATTGCCAAAAGTATTTGGCCACCAATCCAAATGATCAGAATCAGGTGTCCTATATGTATATATATAATATATATATATATATATATATATATATATATATATATATATATATATATATGTATATATATATATATATATATATATATATATATATATGTATATATATATATATGTATATATATATATATATATATATATATATATATATATATATATATATATATATATATATATATATATATATATATATATATATATATATATATATATATATATACCGATTGTAGCTGAGATAGGCGCCAGCGCCCCCCGCGTCCCCAAAAGGGAATAAGCGGTAGAAAATGGATGGATGGATGGATAT
Source organism: Nerophis ophidion (assembly GCF_033978795.1). Lineage (NCBI taxonomy): Eukaryota > Metazoa > Chordata > Actinopteri > Syngnathiformes > Syngnathidae > Nerophis > Nerophis ophidion. Next base: position 45,612,496 of record NC_084630.1, on the reverse strand, counting down.
ATATATATAGAAATATATATATATATATATATATATATATATATATATAGATATTACTATTTATATAACTAAATTATTGTGAATGCAACTTAGGGGATCTGCTCCAATTTCATTGTTATTTGAACCTGTTCACTGTAATAATGACAAATAAAACTCTATTTTACTCTACTCAACAAAAGAAACGAAAGCTTATAAAAGCATGGAGGCCTACACCAAACAGCTCCTCCCAGCACCCAACAGCTAACACCCGTGACTGCATATTCTTTTTAACAAACCAACAGTCACTGAGTCATCACCATATTTGATTAGTGTCCTGTTGTCATATGTACTCTGACATATGTGTGTACAAAATAAATAAAGGGGAAGACATAGAAGTACCTTTGTATCATTGACCCTAATTTTCTGGTTTGTATTTATTACAAATTAAACTACAAACCATATCAAAATAGTACTTCAATGCAAAATACTAAACAGGTAAAGTGTATTAAAAATACATCAAACAAACCTTTAACAAAGTGGTCACTGCAAACTAATGCGTTCTTCGATTCTGCTTCCATGGAGTGGAGCGAGTGCCATGTTTGTCATCGTTTTTTGTAAAAACCTTGATTTCCTCTCGAAGAACTCTCAAGAAACACTTATACTTTGCGCGATTTTGACGGTTTGTACAGCCGAAAACAATGCCAGCGTTTTTATTTGAGAATGGCTAAATGGTGCCCCGTACTCACTGCTTGAGAACAATGAGCTGGATGTGAGCCAGACATGATGTCATTACAACCCAAGAAATAAGATGCAAAAGTAAAACTTGTACACAAAATTCAGATAAATGTAACAAATGTGTACCCTTCTGTTTGTTCCAAAATGCTGGTGCTTTGTGTAAATGCTTAAATGTGAGCTTTGATGACTTTATGATGTCTGTGTCGAGAGAAAGGCTCAAAGTTAGGTTTGCTGCTATCCAAGTGGAACGAAGCATTTTGTGTTTTTGATAGGGGGTAGGGTTACATGGTAAACCGGTATTAGTCTAGTACCGCGATACTAATGAATCATGTCTGGTACTATACCGCCTCTGAAAAGTACCGGTCAGCCAAAATGTAAACAAACGCTATTGGTGGATCTACACCTAACATCCACTGTAATGATACCAAGTACAGGAGTGTATCTAGTCGATACTACCATGATTACATCAATACTTTTTGGCATCACAACATCTTCGTTCGTTTTTTCAAAATGTATGTTTATAAACTCAGCAAATATATCCCTGGACACATGAGGATCCTGTAACCACTTGGTATCGGATTGATTCCCAAATGTGTGGTATCATCCAAAACTAATGTAAAGTATCAAACAACAGAAGAATAAGTGATTATTACATTTTAACAGAAGTGTAGACAGAACATGTTAAAAGACAAAGCAAGCAGATATTAACAGTAAATGAACAAGTGGATTAATAATTAATTTTCTACCACTTGTCCCAATTAATGTTGACAAAATAGTATAATGACAAATGACATAATATGTTACTGCATATGTCAGCAGCTACATTAGGAGCCTTTGTTTGTTTACTTACTAATAAAAGACAAGTTTTCTTGTATGTTCACTATTTTATTTTAGGACAAACTTGCAATAAGAAATATAGGTTTAATGTACCCTAAGATTTTCTGTTAAAATAAAGCCAATGATGCCCTTTTTTATGGTCCCATTTATTTAGAAATGTACCGAGAAGTACCAAAATATTTTTGGTACCTGTATCGGGACAACACTAATAGGGGGTCTAGGCAGTCTTAGACTTTTATCATTTGATTCAAGCAAACTTATTATTTTGAACTTTCATGGTTATATCAATTTCATATTACTATTCATCTGTTTTTATTTTCATCACTTAAATATTGAAATGACAGTGAAGGTGAAATGAAACTTTACCAAAGCCCAGAGTGGTTGGGGCCCCAGTACAACATCCCCAAAGGATTTCTATACTTTTTCATCAAACTTGAATATGATTTGACACATTTTTTTGTACTGAAAAATTCATCGGAAGTAAATTATTCAATCATGATTTTTTTTTGTGCAAATTGACATGAATAAAATAAGAGTTACTAATGATAATGGCACAACCCTGACAGGAATTGATACCTGTACTTAAAGTGACCAAGGACACACTAACACTGTGGAACGGGAATGGAAAAATGTATCTTTATATGACGGATCGGAAAAAGTCTTGGAATTCATATGTGGTAAAACGGCGAATGAAGCGCCCTTTTAGTCACTGATTGACATTGTACATGTGCTTTTTTTGTACTAAACTGGCCTTTGTTAGACTTGGATTTGGATTAAGGTTGTTTCTCCGACGCAGAGGGAAGTTGGCACGAGCGAGACGTGAATGTGAGTACAGGATTATTTATTTAACACTATAACAACTAAAAGACAAACAAAAAGCGCGCAAAATGGCGGAAGTACAAAAACTAGGGTGTGAGACAAAAGACTAGCATAAATGCTGGAAACTACAAACATGAAAAGAAAACACTTGCACTGTGGCATAAACAAACAACACTTCTGTGGCATGAGCAGAAGGGAAACGAGGCACGGCTTGGACAGGACGAACATCAGGAATATGTGAAGTTGCCAGACTGAACACTTTGCAACTACCGGTTTAAATAATAGCAATGATAATGATTAACAGGTGTGAGGCTGAGAGCAGGGACGTGACTAGGAGACCAGGTGATACTATTGGGTTAGGCATGGAGTTGAAAACAAACCAGGAAGTGAAAAGACAGAACTGAATGTCCAAAAAAGCAAAACATAACATGACCACACATAACAAAAACACAACATAATCCACAGGCGTGACAGCCTTCACGGATTGTGGGGCCCTACACAAAGCATGTGTTTTTCCTGCAGAAAGGGGTGGCCCTTAGGGTGATGGAGAGGTGGAGCTGATCCCAGCTGACTGTGGTAGACTCCTACGGAAGGTGGAACACAATATAAGCTGGTAGTCAGCCAATCACAGGCCATATGTCAAAGACAATCATTTGTAAATTAGGTGTATGTTAAGATCCGTACTCCGATCTTCCCATATTATAGTTTGTTGCATTTTTATTCACTCCGTCGTTCTACCCTCATACTTCCTGTTTAAGTCGGTCACCATGGTTACTCATCAGTTCACCTGCTGCTCACGGCCCGCACACCTGCTACAGATAATCACCGTCACTTTATAAGCCGTCCTCTTTTGTTCTTTTCTTCCTGGGTTCATAATTTGCTTTCACACAACGAGTTACGCCTGCACTCTGTCATCGTGTGTATATTCTCGCTAGCTTTTCACGCTCAGCCATTTGTTTATTCCAGCTCTCATGCTGTATGTTTTGTTTTACTCTTTGATGTGCCTACGTGCCAGTTTAGTTCTCATTTTTGTATATCCTAGCTTTTATGCTAGCGTCCTTTGTTTGTTTTATTCTACTAGCTCCAGCATTTTTGTTGTATAGCTCTTTTTGTTATTTAAATAAATTGTGCATATCTTACCTTTGCTGTGTTCACTTGACGCATCCTCGAGGGAATCGAACCCGGCATCACCGGCGTAACAGTGTAGTTGTAATGTATAATAAGTATGTGTCAATGAAAGGGCATTTTATGACTTTTCTCAATTTGATTAAATTAATTAAATTGTTATAATTTCATTGCATGTTTTTTGTATCTCTGTAATTTAGGAAGCCAGGGACTACAGACGGAAAAGAGCTATTTAGCTATAATCTGGTGCAGAAAATATCTGTCTTTGATCTTATTGTTTACGTGCATTGTCCCTTCAAATAACGACTAAACTCAACTAAAATCAATCAATCAATGTTTATTTATTTAGCCCTAAATCACAAGTATCTCAATGGGCTGCACAAGCCACAAGGACATCCTCGGTTCAGATTCCACATAAAATCTAAACTATTTACACTCTTACTGCGTGGACACTGTCCCCAAGTCAGGCAAGTCCATTACTAGACTGAGAGTGGCTGGCTGGAGCAACAATAAGTAATAAGCAATAAATAAGTGAATCAATAAGTATTCAAAGGAGCTCGGGAAGCTGCTGGAACTCTGCTCGCTGCCATTTTGGTGCAACATAATAATAGCAATTAATGAAAATAAGTAATTACGAGTATGTAATCCTACAGAGGTTGGGTGAAAGCTCATTTTAAAAATCATTGACTATTTAACAGGGTTCGTCAATAGCAAATTTCTCCGTAAGGAACAATGTAAACATGAAAAACGGGTTCCAGACTCAACAAAAGTCCGTAGATTGGTAAAAGTTTGTTCGCTTTGAACACAATATAAAGCACTACACAATACTGTATCGCAAAAAAAAAAGTGGGTCACGGATCCACTTTCTATTTAATAAAGTCAAAACTACAATAAGCTAAACACTCCTCATATTCAGCTGCTTTGCCGACACGCACACACAGTGTCACTAGTCCTGTGATGCACTCAGTTTCAAATCACAAAACTCTTTTAATAGCCAGGTCAGTGCAGTTATTAGGAACTAAAAAAATAAAATTAACTTTACTTTGTCGATTAAAGGCTGACTGAAATGAGATTTTCTTATTTAAACGGGGATAGCAGGTCCATTCTATGTGTCATACTTCATCATTTCGCGATATTGCCATATTTTTGCTAAAAGGATTTAGTAGAGAACATCCACGATAAAGTTTGCAACTTTCGGTGCTAAGAGAAAAGCCCTGCCTGTACCGGAAGTCGCAGACGATGACGTCACATGTTTGATGGCTCCTCACATATTCACATTGTTTTTAATGGGAGCCTCCAAAAAAAAGTGCTATTCGTGCAGAGAAAACGACAATTTCCCCATTAATTTGAGCGAGGATGAAAGATTCCTGTTTGAGGATATTGATAGCGACGGACTAGAAAAAATGTTTTAAAAAACAAAAGTTAAAAAAAAATAAAACGCGATTGCATTGGGACGGATTCAGATGTTAGAAACATTTACTAGGATAATTCTGGGAAATCCCTTATCTTTCTATTGTGTTGCTAGTGTTTTGTACCTGATAGTCGGAGGTGTACGTCCACGGGTGTCTTGACGCCAGTGTCTCAGGGGAGTCGACGGCAGCTATGGACGACACAAGCTCAGCTTTTCTCCGGTAAGAAGCGACTTTTTAACCACAATTTTCTCACCAAAACCTGCTGGTTGACATTCCGTCATGTTTCATGTTGGCTTGACCGCTCTGATCCATAGTAAAGTTTCACCTCCAGGAATTTTAAACAAGGAATCACCGTGTGTTTGTGTGGCTAAAGCTTCCCATCTCCATCTTTCTACTTTGACTTCTCCAATATTAATTGAACAAATTGCAAAAGATTCAGCAACACAGATGTCCAAAATACTGTGTAATTATGGGGTTAAAGCAAACGACTTTTAGCTGTGTGTGTGTGCAGCGCTCATACTTCCTAACAGTCCGTGATGTCATGCATACACATCAGCATTCCGCGACGTTTTCAACAGGACACTTCGCGGGAAATTTAAAATTGCAATTTAGTAAACTAAAGCGGCCGTATTGTCATGTGTTGCAATGTTAATATTTCATCATTGATATATAAACTATCAGACTGCGTGGTGGCTAGTAGTGGCTTTCAGTAGGACTTTAACAGAATGTACCGTTTTATACGTATAATTTACGTGCCCTGATTGAGATTGATTGATTGAGACTTTTATTAGTAGATTGCACAGTACAGTATTTATTCCGTACAATTGACCACTAAATGGTAACACCCGAATAAGTTTTTCAACTTGTTTAAGTCGGGGTCCACGTTAATCAATTGATGGTAACTCCAGACCGACTCCCCTCCTCCAGACCAAGCACACTTCGACAGCATCTCCACTCCCTCATCCATGTTGAGGTTTTTAATTCTTCCATATGGAGTCAACTGACAGATATAAGTTAGAACTGCACGCTATTTTATTTAGAAATGGCAACGGCAGATGATTTTATCCTGCATGTGCCTGTACGAGCTTGTCTTCCCCACTGCAAGAGAATGGAGAAAAGAAGGAGCTTATTCACTACAACCTTGGACTGCCAGTAGGACCTCGACTTAAACAAGTTGAAAAACTTATTGGAGTGTTACCATTTAGTGGTCAATTGTAGGGAATATGTACTGTACTGTGCAGTCTAATAATAAAAGTTTCAATCAATCAATCAAAAACCGTGCTGCCCTTATTTTATTGTATTTAACTTAAATTATGTTAACAGAAAATATTCCCTGTACAGTTTTTGTTGCACCCAAATCTAATCATATTATGTAAACTGAATATTTGGATTTGAGAGTGTTAGTCCTGGTCCAGCGTCCTAAACCAGATTCTGTTCAATGTCTGAGTTTCCACACTCAGCCAAAAAAATTGAGTTTTTGTAGTTTGCCATGTTTGTGGAGAGTGTTTGCCATTATGATAAGAAATGTTTGTATTATTGCTGGTGAGAATATTTCGTCTCTCAAGCGCATGTCAAGGGACCGTCCCGCCATTCATCTTGGGAGACGACCTCTGTCAGATGACTAGAAGAGGTCAACGGAGGTTAAAGAAACGGGCAGGCTGAGAAAAAGGCCCCCCCCCCCATCTAGTCATGCAGAAAGAAAGTGCCGGAGACTTGTACGAGGACACAATGTGCACACACAATTGGTCACTCCTGGATGCACTCTGCGGCCATTAAGAACAGCACTTCCTTGGCCCCAAGAAGCCAGACCTCAGCTTTAAGGAGGCGCAGACCCGTGCAGAAATACAAACGCCATCCTACTATTTCCAATACAAACACACACTCATCAAATGGTTCTGACTGAGCTCCCCCTCTCTTTTACACTTGTTTCCCCCCGTCTTGTTCAGCCATTAAAGAACCGCATTACATGAACTGAGAAAGACATGAGAATTGTGATGTTTTGGTGATATTTTATCCGGCATTTAGTTGAACACCAATTAAAGTCCATGGTGTTCAATTACCACGATCCATTATTCTATCTCTGTTTTGTAAATAATACACTGTAAAAATGTTCTTTTGAAAATCCCAATTACTGTTTTCCCATAATGCTCATATGGCTGCCACGTCTTAGTTGGCAGTCTTAAAGAATTGTTAGGCATGAGACAACCTTTTTTTGCCACCTAATAACCACACACTCGCATTAATTGTGTTAGCATGAGCATTAGTTACAATACACTGTAAAACTCAATGCTCAAAATAATTAATTACGGTAAGTAGTGTAAACTTAAAAAGTTGTTGTTGTTGATTGATTGATTGATTGATTGATTGATTGATTGACTGATTGATTGATTGATTGATTGATTGATTGATTGATTGATTGATTGATTGATTGATTGATTGATTGATTGATTGATTGATTGATTGATTGAAACCTTCATTAGTAGATTGCACAGTACAGTACATATTCCATACAATTGACCACTAACTTCTAACACTTGAATAGATTGTTCATCTTGTTCAAGTCGGAGTCCACGTTAATCAATTCCTGGTGGTTAAAAGTTGTACTAATTTAAACATTTTGATTGTGAGTAACATTATCCTTCTTAAACTTGTTATTTTTAGTTAATATTAACTTGTTTGTAGATTATGTAACTACTACATAAAATAATTAACTCACCGTTACTTAAAATTTAGGGGATTAAACATCATTTTTGTCTCATTTTGAAAGAACAACTCAATGAATCAAATCAAGAATAAATTAAAAAATGAATCAGTTGCATTTTAGATTTGTATTATTATACTCTTTGTGTGTATATATATATATATATATATATATATATATATATATATATATATAAATTATTACATTAACGTGGATGCACACACAAAGGAAGTGCTTTTATTTTGTAGCATTTGCGGGCACTTCCTCTTCACGAGGGGGAACCTTTTTGAGTTGGCTTAATTGCTAAATGTAACAAAATTATGATTTAAAAGTACATTTAACATAAACTCCAAACATTTACGATCTGATGCACTCAAATATTTGAGTTTATGAACTCAAAAAAATATGTGGCAACTGATTGCCTCACAATTTTTTTTTTTTTAGTTCTGCTCACTTTTTCGGGTTTAGAGCGTGCCTTTAATTTGAGCTTTTAATTATATTCGTGTCATATTTTTTGTTCCTTCAATACACTTGCAGTTTAGTGAAGTGAAATATATTTATATAGCGCTTTTCTCTAGTGACACAAAGCGCTTTACATAGTGAAACCCAATATCTAAGTTACATTTAAAGCAGTGTGGTTGGCACTGGGAGCAGGTGGGTAAAGTGCCTTGCCCAAGGACACAATGGCAGTGACTAGGATGGCAGAAGCGGGAATCGAACCTGGAACCCTCAAGTTGCTGCCATGGCCGCTCTACCAACCGAGCTACACCTCCCCCCAAAACACAACTATGTGCCTTTCTAAGTGTGTTTGGAGCTGCAAGATAATACTTGGAGGCCAAAGGAACTCATATTTTAAAGAACAAATGGACAATTTAGCAATCGGTGCTATATGTGATGTATTAGAGAAGGGGTTTGGGTGAAGCACACACTTAGTGACAAAGTGCAATGCAGGAAATGTGAAAATAAATCACATTACATAGGGCTTAATTTAAGATTTTTGTTGAAATTATTATACACTAGTGCTGGTTATTGATTGTATTTATTGGTGTAGAATTGTAACAGTTTGAATTCTAACATTTACATACATTGCCTCTATTTAAATGTGATTAGAAAGGTTGACATATTCTGGTTGGTTGTGCAAATGTGTCTGTGGTACTGTATATGGCCAGTGACCTTAAATCAGTCTGAGCGCCACGTTGCCTGTGCCATGCATTTATATTATGCTTATTTTGCAGCTGTATGTCTCTTTAGATTAGCTGCATGATTAAATGTGGCAAAACAACAGCACATTGCACTTTAAAGCAGCTTGCCATGACCGTTTACAGGATTATTCTCCAAGTCTGCAAAAAAGTTCATTTCATCTTTTTTTTTTTTTTTTTTTTTTTTATTTCAAATAAGAAGACCTCCTGTTTATGCTTATAGAAAAAACTACAATTCATGGTGAACTGAGGTGCACCTCCATTTTTTTTAAGAAAATAAATTGAATACAGCTTTAAACACTTTCATCAGAATTTGATTAATATACAGTTTATACATGGTATTTCTTTTTTCTTATTTTGTGGGTGCAGTATGGTCTTGTTGCTTAAAAAAACACAAGGTCAGCTGTGATCTAGGCCAATATTCAATAATGTACACCTTGTTAGTTTAGCCCCCCCACACAGCAAATATTTACGCCATACTTTCAGTGTAGTCTAACTTACAATTACAAATTAAACCACATTGTCTCACTTTAAAATGTCCAACCTGTCAAACCAGTCAGGAGAAGTCTAACTTCATGTAAATCTAAAACATTAAAACATGAAATATACAGGCCTATAAATATTGATTAAAACAATAATAAAACAGTGAGCATACAAATTGCACACGTGGTGCATGTGCAGCCAGACAGTTACACCAGTCAGTGTAGTTTATTATACTATTAGGAAATCCACGTGTTGCCACTTTTAAATGTCCAATTGACTAAATCCAAAATATTAAAAACAACTCGATGGTCAAGGCTCAATTATAATAATTAAAAAAACAACATAATTTTGATAAAAACAATAATGAAAAATGTAAACCCAAATTGCACATGGGGTGCATGTGCAACCAGATAGTTACACCAGTCAGTGTAGTCTACTGTTATGAAATCCACGTGTTGCCACTTTTAAATGTTCAATTGACTGAATCCAAAACTATTAAAAACAACTAAATGGTTAAGGCTCAGTAATAATAAAAGATCAACATCATAACTTTGATGAAAACAATAATGAAATATTCAAACACAATTTGCACATGGGGTGTATATTTGACCAGCTAGTTACACCAGTCTGTATAGTCTATCATACTGTTGTTAAATCCACATGTTGCCACTTCTAAATGTCCAATTGAAAAACCGGAAGAGTCTGACTAAATCCAAAATGTTAAAAACAACTAAGTAATAATTAAAAAAAAAACATAATTTTGATAAAAAGATTTAAACACAAATTGCACATTGGGTGCATGTGCGACCAGATATTTGCACCAGTCAGTTTAGTCATCCTTTTTGCAAATGAAAACCACATTTTGCCAATTTTACATGTGCAACTTGCCAAACCAGTCAGGGGAAGCCTGATTCCGCATGTAAAAGTAAAAAAAGGAATACAAAATATTGGAAAATAGCACAAAATATATTTTTTAAAATGCAGCCCTTTGAGACACCTGTGATTAAGGGCTATACAAATAAACGTTGATTGATTGAAAACATGTTATAAGCCTTATAATTAAAAAAACTATAATAAAACAGTCATAAAAATGTTTACAAATTGCACATGGGGTGCATGTGTAATTTGTGATGAAAAAAACCTTGATAGCTGAGCTACAGCAAACTCAAGAAAACAAATATACTTCATGTTTTCTTGAATAAAGTTTTAATTACAGTTGCAGTAAATGCTGTAATGAGCCTATGAGGCAAATGTGGAATAACGTAAGTGGAAGGAAAAAAAATAGACATGCGTGAATAAAATGTTAATAACATTCATTAAAATACATATAGTTTCTGTAATTAAAAAAAATCGTTATGGAAATGCATGCAAGGTATAGTAATTTCTTTGGTGGCATATAGGCTGCTGTTGTTGATAATAATAACAATGCCATGTAAACAATAACATGTTAATTGTGTAGGCCACGGCTGGGCTACATTTGGCCTGCTAGAAGTCTCTATGGTGGAAGTGTTAGGCCTACACCAGGGGTGTCCAAAGTCTGGCCCGGGGAGCCATTTGTGGCACTCAGCTAATAGTTTAATGGCCCATTTTAAAAAATAATATTTAAAAAAACGTTAAAAAATGGGAAACAACAAGCACATAGGTGGAAGGTAACGAGAAACTGTTACAATATTGACAATAATAACACAGAGCTGTCATGCAGGCTGTTTTTGCATTAAAACTGTCATTGCTCCAAAAAATTATACAAACTAAACAGAAATGGATATGTAGATATTTAAGTGTTGTGATTAAAAACAATATATATTGTAATATAACTTATTAATAACACTTTTATGAGTAAGGGGCCTTTTAGGTCTCAAGACCTTTAGAGTGTTTTTAACTGGGGTTGTTCAAAAAATGATGAATCAAAGGCAGTGTTTTTTTTACCTTTTTAAGGCTCCAATTACTTCACATCAAATATTATTATTTTTTCTTGAAAAAAACATTGGGGAAAATATTGCAAAGGGGTTTTCTCTGGGGAGAAAAAAGGGTATACAACATAAAAATACAAAACTTTTATGGCCACGAATATAACTGAAGTCGATTCATAGATATTTAAGAGTCGAAAGATATATATATATATATATATATATGTGTGTGTGTGTGTATATATATATATATATATATATATATATATATATATATATATATGTGTGTGTGTGTATATGTATATATATATGCATACATACATATATATATATGTGTATGTCTATATATATATATATGCATATATACACACATATATATGTATATCCATCCATCCATCCATTTTCTACCGCTTATTCCCTTTCGGGGTCGCGGGGGGCGCTGGCGCCTATCTCAGCTACAACCGGGCGGAAGGCAGGGTACACCCTGGACAAGTCGCCACCTCATCGCAGGGCCAACACAGAGAGACAGACAACATTCACACTCACATTCACACACTAGGGCCAATTTAGTGTTGCCAATCAACCTATCCCCAGGTGCATGTCTTTGGAAGTGGGAGGAAGCCGGAGTACCCGGAGGGAACCCACGCATTCACGGGGAGAACATGCAAACTCCACACAGAAAGATCCCGAGCCTGGATTTGAACCCAGGACTGCAGGAACTTCGTATTGTGAGGCAGACGCACTAACCCCTCCGCCACCGTGAAGCCCTATATATATATATATGTATATATACATACATATTATATATATATATAAATATATATATATATATACACACACATGCATACATACCTATATATACATGTGTGTTAAAAATAAGTCATATATGTATATATATATATATATATATATATATATATATATATATATATATATATATATATATATATATATATGACTTATTTTTAATATATATACATATATGACTTATTTTTAACACAAATGGAGCCCCAATGGGTTTGAAAATCAAAAATATCAAAAATGGCTCCCAGCATGCTTTCATTTCTCAGTGGAAATAGTTTGGACACCCCTGGCCTACACAGAACCCGAATTCATAAATAAATAACAGCAAAACATGAGTGATGGGTTCCTAATATCCCACGTTCAGTCTGCGCCTCGAAATGTTGGCTTATAAATGCTCCATGTTTGGCACTAAAAAAAAAATAAAAAGAAGAAAAATAAAATCAAAGTGTCATTTTTGCCCTTTTGTTTAGCGTCATAGGTCGCCGTCATAGAGGCTGAAGTAGTTGCTGGTGCTGGAGAAGCAGAAGTAAGGCGCGGGGGAGCCCGGGTAGACGACGGGCAGCGGCACGGGCATCAAGTACCTCCCCAGCAGGCTGCTCTCCTTGTACAAGGCCGGGAGATGAGACACCAACCCCGGCTTCACCGCCTCCGGGAGGTCGCTCCCGGGTCCGTCGATCTCGCTGGAGATCTGCCGTTTCAACTTATTCCTGCGGTTCTGGAACCATATTTTCACCTGCGTCTCGGTGAGCTGCAAGGAGGTGGCCAGGCATGCGCGCTCGGCGCTGCTCAGGTAACGCTTCATGTCGAAGGTAGTCTCCAGCTGGAAGATCTGTCTCTTGGAAAAAATGGTGCGCGTCTTCTTTTTTGTCATTATTTTGCTCTTCTTGCCCGGGCCGCAGTCCGCCTGAAGTGTCTCCGGGATGATGGAGTCCTCGCAGCTGCTGTCGCCGCTCTCCAGGCGCGCGTCCGCCGCCCTTCTCCGCTCCTCAACACCGGGGTCTTTTATGGAGAAGAACATGGACAATAAAACAATGCTCTTAGTCGCCTTCCATTAATCACTGCTCACCACATCCGGCTCTCTGGAGGCTGCGGCCTTTACTCGTCGCGGTGACCGAGTCCTGGTCCTCTCCGCCGGGGTGACGTCCGTCGGAGCCCCGCCCGCTCGTCTTCAGGTTGAGGATGTTGTCAATGGTGAACTTGAGGGAGGCGCTGGAGCGACATGGCGCCTCCACTTTACTCATATTCGTCGACGACTTCTCCTCCTTCGTTAAAGCGGAATGGAGGATGTTAGTGTGCCGGATGGCGTGTGGGCACCATAGCAGCGTCCACTGGCGGGCTGGCGAGGCTGCGGGGGGAGCCTCACACGGCTTCCGCAGCTGCTTGCTGATTGGTCCACACCACGAGCAGGGTCAGCCAATAGCAGCGAGCGAATGCCACGTCATCACACGTCACATCTTTCTTTTGCTTTGTTTTTATTTTTACAAACCTTTATATATAATATGCAACATTTGTATGAATCAAGAAATAAAACAAATCCTTTGCTTTTAAAGGCCGACTGAAACACCACACAGTCTGATAGTTTATATATCAATGATGAAATATTAACATTGCAACACATGCCAATACGGCCGCTTTAGTTTACTAATTTGCAATTTTAAATTTCCCAGGAGTTTCGTCTTAAAATACGTTGTGTAATGATGACGTGAACGCAGGACGTCACAATTTTTAAAGAAGTTTGAGCACTGCGCACACACACAGCTAAAAGTCGTCTGCTTTAACGGCATAATTACACAGTATTCTGGACATCTGTGTTGCTGAATCTTTTGCAATTTGTTCAATTAATATTGGAGAAGTCACAGTAGAAAGAAGGAGTTGGGAAGCTTAAGCCTTTAGCCACACAAACACACGGTGATTCCTTGTTTAAAATTCCTGGAGGTGAAACTTTACTATGGATCAGAGCGGTCAAGCGAACATGGATCCCGACCACTTGTCAACCTGCAGGTTTCGGTGAGAAAATTGTGGTAAAAAGTCGCTTCTTACCGGAGATCAGCTGAGCTTGCGCCTCCCATACAGCTGCCATCGACTTCCCCGAGACACTGCGCGTCAACACCCGGCCGTGGACACACACCTCCGACTATCAGGTACTATTAAACTCACTGAAACACTAGCAACACAATAGAAAAATAAGGGATTTTCCAGAATTATCCAAATAAATGTCTCTAAAAACATCGGAATCCATCCCAATGCAATCGCGTTTTTTTTTTTTTTTTGTTCAAATCCGTCGCTATCAATATCCTCAAACACAAATCTTTCATCCTCGCTCAAATTAATGGGGAAATTGTCATTTTCTCGGTCCAAATAGCACTTTTTGTTGGAGGCTCCCTTTATAAACAATGTGAGGATGTGAGGAGCCCCCACACTTGTGACGTCATCGTCTGCAACTTCCGGCAGAGACGGGGCTTTTCTCTTAGCACCGAAAGTTGATAACTTTATCGTGGATCTTCTCTACTAAATCCTTTTAGCAAAAATATGGCAATATCGTGAAATGATGAAGTATGACACATAGAATGGACCTGCTATCCCCGTTTAGATAAGAAAATCTCATTTCAGTTGGCCTTCAAACAGGGATAGCAGGTCCATTCTATGTGTCATACTCGATCATTTCGCTATATTGCCACATTTTTGCTGAAAGGATTTAGTAGAGAACATCCACGATAAAGTTTACAACTTTCGGTCGCAATCAGAAAAGCCCTGCCTTTACTGGAAGTTGCAGATGATGACGTCACATGTTGATGGCTCCTCACATCCTCACATTGTTTATAATGGGAGCCTCCAACATAAATAACTATTCGGACCGAGAATACGACAATTTCCCAATTAATTTGAGCGAGGATGAAAGATTTGTGTTTAAAGATATTGATAGCGACGGACTAGAAAAACAAAAACAAAAAAAAAACAAGTTCAAAAAAACAAAAACGCAATTGCATTGGGACGGATTCAGATGTTTTTGGACACATTTATTTGGATAATTCTGGGAAATCCCTTATCTTTCTATTGTGTTGCTAGTGTTTTAGTGAGATTAATAGTACCTGATAGTCGGAGGTGTGTGTCCACGGGTGTCTTGACGCCAATGTCTCGGGGAAGTCGACGGCAGCTTTATGGACGGCACAAGCTCAGCGTATCTCCGGTAAGAAGCTACTTTTTAACCACAATTTTCTCACCAAAACCTGCTGGTTGACATTGGGTCGGGATCCATGTTCGCTTGACCGCGCTCTGATCCATAGTAAAGTTTCACCTCTGTGAATTTTAAACAATGAATCACTGTGTGTTTGTGTGGCTAAAGGCTAAAGCTTTCCAACTCCATCTTTCTACTTTGACTTCTCCAATATTAATTGAACAAATTGCAAAAGATTCAGCAACACAGATGTCCAAAATACTGTGTAATTATGTGGTTAAAGCAGACCACTTTTAGCTGTGTGTGTGTGCAGCGCTCATATTTCCTAACAGCCCGTGACGTCACGCGTACTCGTCATCATTACACGACGTTTTCAAAAAGAAACTCCCGGGAAATTTAAAATTGCAATTTAGTAAACTAAAGCGGCCGTATTGGCATGTGTTGCAATGTTAATATTTCATCATTGATATATAAACTATCAGACTGTGTGGTGGCTAGTAGTGGCTTTCAGTAGGCCTTTAACTTCTTTGTCTCTAATTTAGTTTTGCTATTCTCATAGCACATTATCTGTATGTAATATTGGCTATGTTTCTTATAGTTATTTGTTTGCCATGTTGTTCCAGACCACAGCAAACTTTACCGAGCTTGCCTGTGTCCAAATGGAACCTCAGGATGGTGGGGGGAGTGGTGTACGCACTGCTTCCTGATTGGTCCACTTCACACAAGCAATGTCAACCAATCGCAGCGAGGAACGCTTGTCATTCTGTCACATCTTTTTTTTTTTTACAAACCTTTATTTATAATATGCAACAATTTGTAAACAATCATCCCTGCGATGAGGTAGCGACTTGTCCAGCGTGTAATCCACCTTTCCCCCGAATGCAGCTGAGATAGGCTCCAGCGACCCCAAAAAGGACAAGCAAAAGACAATGGATGGATGGATTGTATACAATTAAGAATGAAAAAATATCCTTTACTTTCATCCTCTTTGTATATAATTTAGCTTTGCGTGTCTCATGACACATTATCTGTATGTAATATTTCAGATAGTTGTTCCAGACCACAGCAAACATTACCTCCTTGCCTCACACAGGCAAGCTCGGTAATGTTTGCTGTGGTCTGGAACAACATGGCACACAAACAACTATCTGAAATGCAGCCATTATTACATACAGATAATGTGTCACGAGACATGCAAAACCAAACTTTTTTGTTGTTGTTTTGTTTTAATTTTACCAACCTTTATTTACAATATGCAACAATTTGTATAGAATCAAGAAAAAAAACAACTTCCTTTACTTTTATCGTCTTTGTATATAATTTAGTTTTGCATGTCTTATCACACATTGTATGCGTGTAATATTTAAGTTAGTTGTTTGTGTGCAATGTTGTTCCAGACCACAGCAAACATTACCTTGTTTGCCATTCACAGGCAAGGAGGTAATGTTTGCTGTTGTCTGGAACAACTATCTCAAATATTATATACATATGATAAAAGTAAAGGAAATTGTTTTTTTTTCTTGATTGTATACAAATTTGTGCATATTATTAATAAAAGTTTGTAAAATTTAAACAAAACAGAAAAAATTAATTTGGTTTTGCATGTCTCGTGACACATTATCTGTATGTAATAATGGCTGCATTTCAGATAGTTGTTTGTGTGCCATGTTGTTCCAGACCACAGCAAACATTACCGAGCTTGCCTGTGTGTTGAACATCACGGAGGGGCTTTGGGAGCTGCTTCCTGATTGGTCCACTCCACAAGCAGTGTCAGCCAATCGCAGCGAGGAATGCTACTCATTCCCGTCACATCTATTTTTTATTTTAGAAACCTTTATAATATGCAATTTTTGTATGAATAAAAAAATGATCGAAACAAGTACATAAACAGTACAAAACAGCGCCAAGGGGGGTTGTAAATTCAATAAAGTAAATATAATGCAATATATATGTATGTATATATATATATATATATATATATATATATATATATATATATATATATGTATATATATATATATATATATATATATATATATGTAGCTATAGCAAGTTCGTTTTTTGTTTTTTTTTAATTTGGAGCACAGCATCATAGTTTTCACACACTGTAAACCTGAATTATTTAGAATAAGTAGTGTGAAGAGAATTATAATTATATAGCGCTTTTCTCCAGTCCCTCAAAGCGCTTTTACATAGTGAAAGCCAATATCTAAGTTACAATTAAAGCAGTGTGGGTGGCACTGGGAGCAGGTGGGTAAAGTGTCTTGCCCAAGGACACGACGGCAGTGACTTGGATGAGGGAAGCGGGGATCCAACCTGGAACCCTCAAGTTGCTGGCACGGCCACTCTACCAGCCGAGCCATACCGCCCTTTTTAAAGTGTAAACTTAAAACGTTGTTAAAACGTATACTTAGCTAAAAATGTTGGGTGTGAGTAACATTTTCCTTCTTTTTAAGTTGAACTGTCTTTTCTGAATGAATATTACCTTGTTAGCAGATGACGTAACTGCCAGTTAAAATACTTAACTTACAGTTATTTAAAACTCAGTGGATTAAACATAATGGAGTCTTATTTCGAAATAACAAATCAATAAATCAAAACAAGAATAAGTTAAGAATGAATTAGTTACATTATATATTACTCTGTGAGAATGTATATCTAAAGTTTTACACACACACACACAAACATGCACAAACAAACACACACACACACACACACACACACATACACACACACACACACACACACACACACACACAGAGGAAGTGTGTCTATTTTGCCTTATTATTTTTTTAGTTCTGCTTACTTATTCGGGTTTACAGTGCAGCTTTTTGGTTGTTAGAGGTAGAGAGTTTTTTAAAGAAGATTTCTAATTCAGGTCAGGTATTGAGAAACTTACAATTCTGAATATAAAACTTAGCCAACGGTATAATGAGGTTGCAAAGGTTAAATTCCTTTTCACATTTTGTTTCATGAATCCAAACAGCACATGTTGAAAACAGAGCACACATTTGTCATGAATATTTTTTGTTTTTATTTAGACAACGATCATTTATGTATTTAATATTTGTATGCTTACAATATATATTATTTATTTGTTCACTGTTCTGTTACAGAGAAGAAGGGATTTGGATAACATTGCTATGGTATGAAAAGAGGTAGGATTAAATAAGGTCTGCTTCTTCCTCCTCCTTTTCTTGCATGCTGTAATGAAACAACTGGAATTGTGTAATGTATTACATTGTATTGTAGGCATGTTCCAAATAAACTAAAACTGAACTAAACTGAACTGAACCATTCCAACTTCAAACTATTCAGCTCATTTGGGGAATCACGTACTTTTGTCTTGACAAATTCCAAAAATTCCCAGATTTCCTAGAATTCCATGTTTTCCGGGACATTTTTCCCTTTCAAAATGAATTGGCCATTTTTCAACCTTCCGCCGTTTCCACCATTTTTCTACCGATTCATACCATTCCCCCTTCAAAACATCCAGGAAATTCCAGGATTTTCCAGAATTCCTGGTTTTCCAAAGCCCTATTTCCAGCCTTTTTTCTGGCAACTACTCCTTCCACATTTTTCAGCCCACTTCAACCGTTCGTCAAAACATTCCTCTAAATTAGGCCAAAAACCCAATTTTTTTTTTTTACTGGAATCATTTCCGGTGTTTTCAAAATTCCAGGAATTCCGTAATTCCAGTTATGAATCGAAAATGTCACTCCTTTAATATTTCTCGACCGTTTTGAAAAATTCCAACACCAACTATTTTAACTCATTCAGAACATTCACATTTTTTTTGTTACCATTTTATTAAAAAAATCTTCATTTCCCGGAATTCCCAAATTGTCATAACATTGCCATTGAAATGAATTGCCCATTTTTCAAACTTCCACTGTTTCCACATTTTCTAGTGATTCCTACCATTCCTCCTTCAACACATTGCAGCATCCAGCAAATTCAAACTACCCTTTTTAACTACCTCCCATCCCCCAAACCTTTTTTTTTTAAACACATTTAAACTGTTCCACGGTCAAAACATTCCTCTTAATCAAGAAAAAAAACAAACTTGTTTTTTGAACCGGAAAAATTCCCGGTTTTCCCGAAATTCCAGGAATTTCGCACTACAATTATCGAAATTCAACATGTTGCTTCTTCAACATTTCTCGATTGATTTGAAAAATTCCAACACCCATCCTTTCAACTTATTTAGACCATTCAATTGTTTTACCATTTTCAAAAAAAATCCCGCTTATTGCGAAATTCACAAATTTTCGGGGGCAAATCCCATTGAAATCAATGGGACATTCTTCAAAGTTCCACAACTGCAACATTTCTTACATTCATGCTATATCGTGTCAATATTTGAGTTCAAATTCAGCATTGGAACATTCAAACGCATTTCATTCAGGAATTGCTTCATAGTTGTTCATTTTCTCTTAACTGAACAGCTTCCTAAGAGGCTCTTATAAAGTGGCTTGAGCTTCAATATCCTAAAAAAGTATTAATCCAAAGAATAAATAAGACCAACATCCAGTCCATCGACATAAGTTGTATTGAAAAAGGACAAAAAATAAAATAGCCAGCAGCACTTTCTCAAGACTAACAATATTACATTTGTCATAAAAATGCCAAAACCCTATATAGTTTTGTATTTTTAGCATTATTGAGTCTGTTTACTATTGTACGGTACATGTTTAAGTTACGTTAAGTTAAAGTACCCATGATTGTCACACACACACACTAGGTGTGGTGGAATTATTCCCTGCATTTGACCCATCACCCTTGATCACCCTCTGGGAGGTGAGGGGAGCAGTGAGCAGCAACAGTGGCTGCGCCCGGGAATAATTTTTGGTGACTTAACCCCCAATTCCAACCCTTGATGCTGAGTGCCAAGCAGGGAGGTCATGCAGCCCTTTTTTACAGTCTACTTAATACCTGCATTATCCTTTCCATCCTTACACTTTCCATCCTTTGTAACTGAGCTACTGTGTGGAACAATTTCCCTTGTGGATCAATAAAGTATAAGTCTAAGTGTAAGTCTATTAGTCTGCTTCTTTTTGTAATTTTGTCAAAAACAATTAGTTAACTTACGTGATTAATCATAAAAATATATTGCATTAATCATGCATATATGCATATTATTATTATTATTATTATTAGTAGTAGTAGTAGTAGGATTTTGACCTCCATTACCTTAAACACATGAATAATATTAATATATTAAGGATATATTTTATCCATCTGAATTTGATTTGATAAAATATATGACTGTTAATTTTGTTTATAAATTCCATTCATCCCTTTTCTACAGCTTGTCCCTTTTGGAGTCGCGGGGGTGCTGGAGCCTATCCCGGTATTAATCAATTGTATTTTATTCTTTGAGTATGTATTTGGTATTTATATACTAAATATATGATGTTATAATATATATAGTAATATATATTAGATTAATATTGTTAAGTAAGGTCATATTGTATTCTTTTGTTGATAAATAATCAGATTGTTTTATCTGAGTGGAGCAGGAAATGATAAGTTTTTGCCTGTTCTTGCTCCTTTTCAGACACACAAGTTATTTTCTATATGTACCTATTTAAATTGTATAGATAGAACGTATTTTTAGTTTGTTGTGATCGAAATGACGGCTAAAGTAAGCTGTACATGGAAAGTGTTGCTCTACGCTCAATGCATGAGTGCGAAGTTTATTGAGGAGACTCCAACTGGTAAATTCCCCTTCAAAATAAACCCTGACGGGACTTTAGATAAAACTGTTAACACATTTTGAGCAATTTATGTCAAGTAAACATTCGAAAATTATAAAATAAATAGCAATGCATCTGTGTCAAAATAATGGGCTATTTTTTTTTTTTTTATTATTTTTAAATGATGCAAGGGAGTAATAATCTGCTTGAATAAAAATCAAAGGTGTGATATATGACTTTTAAAAAATCATAATTCGACAGCACTTATTTTTAGACTAAGCTACTGCAGGCTATTTAGAAAATTAGCCCCATGAGGGCACAATTTGGGCACCCCATGGACTATATCTGCTGTTTACACAATTAAACGCCACCTAGTGCAACCAAAATATTACAAACACTTCTTGGCATGCTGGTCTGCGTCATTTCAACTAAACACCTTGTTAAAATACTTCAATTAAATGAAACCGATTATGCAAAATGAGTTTTACAGCTTTTGCATTAGATCACATTAGATCAGGGCAATTCAAATTGTGGCCCTGGGGGGCCAAATCTGTCTGGGAAATTAAACAAGACCGGCCTCTCGCAGTTCAAAACTTGGGAGATACTTTAACATTTTTGCAGTAAATTGAATAGAATTTCAAAGAAAACATATGCGCAAAAGGGAACTTGGACACGTAAATAAATGCAGGCCTTGCATTGACACTAAAGCCAGCATCCACTGCAGCTTGGGACACTTTTATCTGAAATATGTAACTCGCAAAATGCATGTCCACTACTTCACAAAATAAGAATAACACTAAAAAGATGTGTCCCCTAAAGAACAATTTAGTTGAATAGTTTAGTTGTCCTGCAGACAGAAACACATTGGTGTACCTAATTGTGTGGCCAGCAAGTGCATTTATTGGCATACATTTGGGAAATAAACCTGATATTTGGAAAACAATAAAGTGTTGTTTATTTAGGTTTATAGCATAATGTATTGGATTTGAGTAAAAAAAAAAAAAAAATCCAAACGGCAATAATGATTGTTTTCAACCAAAAAAACAGATAATTTAGTTGTAATTTATTGAATATACGCTACATGTTACTGTGACTTTTTTGTATTTTTATTTACATTTTTTTAAACAATTTAACCTACAGAAATACTGCATGTACTTTCAAATAAATACATTTTAAAAGCATTGATTTTTTTTTCTGGTATTTTTAAGTTTTAACATTTTGCACGCTTAAGATGTTTTATTATTTGGTCATATCTGTTTTGTTAGGGTTGTTGTACTGTGAAATTTAGAATGTTTTATTATTATCTTTGTTTTTCAAATAATTTAACCTACATAAATACTGCATGCACTTTCACATAAAGACATTTTAACAGCATTGATTTTTTATTTTTATTTTTAAGTTTTAACATTTTGAACGCTAAAGATGTTTTATTATTTGGTCCTATCTGTTTTGTTAGGGTTGTTCTGCTCCAAAATGTGCCCCTTTTCTCCTCGTCACAGGTCAGTGATCATGAACAGCAAACATAGTGAGTCAATTGTATTTATTTATCGTGTCAACAAATGAGAAAAATGTCAAATGTGTGTGTTTTTCTTTGTATATAAAAGTTTGTAGACAAAATAGGTGAGTTCAAACAGTACCGCGTATAATATACACTAAGAGACTAAATGTGCTGATAGTGGCAATTAAATGATAATATACAAATATACACATGTATGGATCTTCACTTTTGCATCATTCCTAATTAGATCCGCATTTGTTGGTGTTCTGCACGGTGATGTCTTCACACCAAACCGCTCATCTGGGATCTCATGATGTTCATGGAGTGCGCCAACGAGGACAGAGGATACATGCTGCAGGTGTTGAACAGCGCGGTATCGGCCCTACTCGTTCCGTCGTGGTACAAAATGGGGACCCTGACCACCCGCTGGCTGGGGTTCGGAACATGCACCACCTCCAAGTCCGCCGCCAGCTGCCGTTTCCATTTGTTCCTGCGGTTCTGGAACCAGATCTTGACCTGGGTCTCCGTCAGGTGCAGGGACCCGGCCAGCCCCGCCCTCTCCGAGCTGCTCAGGTAGCGTTTGACGTCGAAGGTGGACTCCAGCTGGAACACCTGGCTGCGGCTGAAGACGGTCCGGGTCTTCTTCTTGCGGCTGTGGCTCTGCGCAACGGGCGCGTCGCGGGTGCGCGCGTCGAAGCCACTCGGAGCCTCGTCCGCGTCCTCGATCTGGTCGTCCGTTATCGGCTCCGATACGGCTGGAGAACTCCGGTCGCTGTTCGATGCCGAGCAGCAGTTGTCCTCAGACCTCGCGTTGTCATTTGGACCTAATAGGACACCAAAATGAGCGGATTTGGAGCATTTGCATGAATTGCATTGCGCGTTCTTTTAAGGAAACGTGCAGCGGGAAAGTGCAGAAAAAACATACATAAAACGCAAAATTCGGGTTCTTACCGGGGGTTGAAGCGGAGCACCAGCGCACCGAGCTGGAACCACCGGGTGCAGGCGCGCACAAGACGCCGTGAATCGCTCCCGAAACCCGGCTGCGCATCGCCGCATTCCCTCGGCTGTTTCCGCTCGCAAAGTCCCCTCCATGAGTCCCCGGGGCGAGTAGATTCTCGATGAAAAACGACGACGACGACGCCCTCGGGGGAGTCCGGTTATCCGTCAGCTTCTCCTGCATATTTTGTAGGGTTTTTTTCTCTCTCTCATCCGAACCATGCGGTAAAGCTTGCAAAAATCCCGGCATTCGCATGAAGCATCGCTGCTTTTTTTTGCGCTAGGGGAAAAAAGAAGAAAAAAGCAAGCGTGCAGGCAGGGAGGAAAGCAGTGGTACAGTCAAACGTCCAGTCACGCCTAACGAGCACTGGAGGCCATCCAGTGATTGGACGAGCACAATAGCAAATGGGCTTTTTTTTTTTTTTTTTCAGGAGAAGGCGAAATGGTGTCTTACTGCTCCTGGGACTGTCGCTGCTACTGTACCGGGCCGCGGGCTCTGTTAGTGCTCTTTATTTGGGTCAATTAGAGTGCAGGGGCAAACATGAAGATCCACCAGGGTAGCAGCCCTGCAGGTGGAGACCCCCAGGTGTGACTACATGGGATGTTTTAGCAGACCTTGCAGCATGGAACATGTCATGTGTGCCACATCAGTCCAGGCCAGGGGTCGGCAACCCACACTAAAACCTTGAAGAGCCATATTGGACTGAAATTACAAAAATAACTGATCTGGCAGGAGCCAGAGAAAAATGAAAAGCCGTATATAAGTCTACTAATGAAGGCAACACATGATGCTATAATAAATGACTATGTGTCGCGGATCACAAATGTTGATATGTCATATATTTATTCTACACATTTTTACATTAGAAACCATTAGTGAATCAAAGGCTATTCAGAAGGTGAGGTAACTCCTGGAAATGACTTAGAGTGGTCCAAGGTATAGATGTGTGTGTTCAAGTTAAAAGGGAACATTATCACAATTTCAGAAGGGTTAAAACCAATAAAAATCAGTTCCCAGTGGCTTATTTTATTTTTCTGATTTTTTTTTCAAAATTTTACCCATCATAGAATATCCCGAAAAAAGGCTTTAAAGTGCCGGATTTTCGCTATCTGTGAAGCCACCGTCCATTTTCCTGTGACGTCATCCAGTGATGCCAATACAAACAAAATGGCGGATACCACAGCAAGATATAGCGACATTAGCTGGGATTCAGACTCAGATTTTAGCGGTTTAAGCGATTTAACAGATTACGCATGTATTGAAATGGATGGTTGGAGTATGGAGGCAGATAGCGAAAACAAAATTGAAGAAGAAACTGAAGCTATTGATCGAATATTGACGCTATCCGGCCATGTCTGCCTTAGCACCGCCGGTAAAATGTGCAGACCAAACGATCGGGACTTTCGCATCTTGTGACACTGGAGCAACTTAAATCCGTCGATTGGTAAGTGTTTGTTTGGGATTAAATGTGGGGGGAGGGAAACGCTGGATGCAAATATAGCTACAAATGTATATACAGCTATCCTAAATAGCATGTTAGCATCGATTAGCTGGCAGTCATGCCGCGACCAAATGTGTCTGATTAGCACATAAGTCAAACACATCAACAAAACTCACCTTTGTGATTTCGTTGACTTTATCGTTGGAAATGCATCTGCAAGTTATCCATACATCTCTGTGCCATGTCTGCCTTAGCATTGCCGGTAAAATGTGCAGACCAAACGATCGGGAATTTCGCATCTTGTGACACTAGAGCAACTTAAATCCGTTGATTGGTAAGTGTTTGTTTGGCATTAAATGTGGATGGAGGGAAAGACTGGATGCAAATATAGCTACAAATGTACATACAGCTAGCCTAAATAGCATGTTAGCATCAATTACCATGCCGTGCTAATCAATGCACATTCTACTTAAATCAACTTGAATCTGTCCCTGTTCGTGTTGTTACACCCTCCGACAACACACCCACGAGGCATGATGTCTCCAAGGTACGGAAAACAGTCAAAAAAACAGGAAATAACAGAGCTGATTTGACTTGATGTTTGTAATGTGTTTGAGAAAATGGCGGATTGACCACCTAGGTGACGTCACGTTGTGACATCATCTGAGCTCTTAGAGCAAAAATTAGAAAGGCGTTTAATTCGCCAAAATTCACCCATTTAGAGTTCGGAAATCGGTTAAAAAAATATGTGGTCTTTTTTCTGCACCATCAAGGTATATATTGACGTTTACATAGGTCTGCTGATAATGTTCCCCTTTAAAGGAAACGGCAAGCTGTCTTTTTCTAAGAGTACCGGTACCAAAATATTGGCAAGCTAGGTAATGTTTGCTGTGGTCTGGAACAACATGGCACGCAAACAAGTATCTGAGATGCAGCCAATATTAATAATAATAATAATAATAACAATAATGGATTAGATTTATATGGCACCTTTCTATTATTAGATACTCAAAACACTCACACCATTCATTCACACGATGGTGGTGGTAAGCTACATCTGTAGCCACAGCTGCCCCGGGGTAGACTGACGAAAGCGTGGCTGCCATTTTGTGCCAACAGCCCCTCCAACCACCACCTATCATTCATTCATCATTCATTCACCAGTGTGAGGGGCACCGGGGACAAGGGTGAAGTGTCCTGCCCAAGGACACAACGGCAGCGATTTGGATGTCAACAGGCGGGGAACAAACCTGCAACCCTCAGGTTTCTGGCACGGCCGCTTTACCCACTACGCCATGCCGCCCCCTATTACATACATGAGACATGCAAAACTAATTTATATACGAAAAAGGATACAAGTAAAGGATATTAAATGAGCTCAAATATGCACTCAATATTTTTTGTATCATATTGTATATGTATTGTGTGTTTTTTTTATTTTTCTCTCTTTCTTTTCATTTTTTACAGATGAAAACTAGCCTTTTGGCTAATTCTGTCTTGTTTAACCATGTGCAGCCATGTGTTTTTATGAAACTGCATTGTCCCCTTTGAAATAAACTAATCTAATCTAATCCAATCTAATCTAATCTGAAATATTCCTACAAATGAGGCATACTGATGCAATATGTACATGCAGCTAGCCTAAATAGCATGTTGGCATTGATTAGCTTGCAGTCATGCACTGACCAAATATTCCTGATTAGCACTCCAACAAGTCAATAACATCAACAAAGCACACCTCTGTACATTCGGGCACAGCATAAAACCTTTGGTGGACAAAATGAGACAAAAAGGGAGTGGAAGATTTTACATGTAAACTAACTGTTGCGTCACAGTCCACACTATGGTGAGTTCAAGAACCACTGAAATGAGTAGGACAAAACGATGTTCACCAAATACTCTCATTAGTGAAGCATACACACAAACATATTCAACAACTTTCTAACAATTGAGAAGGCTTGTGTCATGTTTGTCCTAAAACAAAAAAAAAATGCTAAAACAAAAACATTATTTTGCTCTCATCCTTTTCTATTTTCAATCCTTTTTTAAAAAATGTTCCGGGGAGCCACAAGGAGCAGCACTAAAGAGCCACATGCGGGTCGAGAGGGTTTCTGATCCCAGGCTCAGGCGGTCCAGTCAACATCCCTCCGCTACCCCTTGCAAAATACATACTAATATATTTTGCTACATGAAAGGTTTTCCAGTTTACTAGAATGACTCAAATTTGGTTATGGTTTAAGTTTATTTCAAAGTTATGCAGATTAGTGTTGTTCTGATACCAATATTTTGGTACCGGTACTAATTTTTTTTTGATACTTTTACAGTTCTTTTTGATACTTTTCTAAATAAAGGGGACCACAAAAAATTGCATTATTGGCTTTATTATATATCCATCCATCCATTTTCTACCGCTTATTCCCTTTCGGGGTCACGGGGGGCGCTGGCGCCTATCTCAGCTACAATCGGGCGGAAGGCGAGGTACACCCTGGACAAGTCGCCACCTCATCGCAGGGCCAACACAGATAGACAGACAACATTCACACTCACATTCACACACTAGGGCCAATTTAGTGTTGCCAATCAACCTATCCCCAGGTGCATGTGTTTGGAGGTGGGAGGAAGCCGGAGTACCCGGAGGGAACCCACGCAGTCACGGGGAGAACATGCAAACTCCACACAGAAAGATCCCGAGCCTGGATTTGAACCCAGGACTGCAGGACCTTCGTATTGTGAGGCAGACGCACTAACCCCTCTGCCACCGTGAAGCCCTTTATTATATATATATATATATATATATATATATATATATATATATATATATATATATATATATATAAGAAATACTTGACTTCCAGTGAATTCTAGCTATATATATATATATATATATATATATATATATATATGTGTGTGTGTGTGTGTTAAAAATGTTGGGTTAAAAAATAACCCAATTTTAACCCAACTGCTGGTTCAGAAAAGGACAAACCCCTTATTGGAGTTATTATAACTCAACATTTTGGGTTAATTTTTGTCAACCCAACTTTTGCGCGTAATTATTGAATCAAAAAGTTACGTTATGATACCTTAATATTGAGTTATTCCCAACCAAACTATTGGGTTGAATTATTTAACCCAAAAAGATGAGTTATGCTAACTCAATGTTGGTTGATTCATAACCCAACTATTGGGTTGAATGTATTTAACACAAAAACGGAGTTATGCTCACTACAATGTTGGGTTATTCCCAACTATTGGGTTACGCAATTTAACGCTTCTTGACCCAATAGTTGGTTAAAAATTATACATTTTACTGTCGGTTTGTCCTACTCCTTCCCAACTACTGATCAAAATGATTTTAATCCATTAAAATATACTCAAAAGCAAGATATGAGTGACATTTTTTTTACAAGAATTGCCTTGTATGGTCATAGTAGTTCTATACAGCATGCTCAAATATTTTCATGTACATAAGATGTGTGATTGTAAATAACAATAATGATAATAAAATTCCCTTTAAAAAAGTACCTTTTTATTAAAAAAAAAAAAGCCTTTTACCCAAAAATGCGTTTCTCATTGAAAAGATTCACAGTTTTGAAAACACAGAGATTGAGTTAAAATAATAACCTTAAAACTCCAAAAATTGATTGGTCTTCATAGAAATACCTCCTAAATTTTACCCAACACTCACAACTCATACATTGGGTTATCAAAATAATTCAGCATTTTTTAGTGTGAAGGGAAAGTATGAAGATAGACAAAAAATGTTTAATATGTTTAAATTCATGTCAGCAATTCAACTTCAAATGTGAAACTAATAGGTGATGTTCACTCATTGCATATACAGTAAAACACATGGAGCTTTTAAGTTATCATTTTGCTGATCATGGTTAACAGTTTTTGAAAACCCACAATTAAAAAAAAAAAATAATTCAAGGTTTTTATAAGCTGCACGCCGCATTCATCAAAATAAAAACAAAATAAGTCTTGAAATATTGTAAGTTCCATATAATGAGCCTATGTCATATATTGGTTTCACCTTGTCAATCTAATGGCTGGAATAAAATGACATTTGCACAATATTATCATTTTTTGGAGTTCCACCTGTTTCTCCCCAATGCCTCCATGATCAGATTTAAAATTTTCGGGACTTATGCAGATCCCATACGTGCAAAAACAGGTACCAATAAGTTGGTTTTGCCTGGTAGGACCTCTTTAAGGGGTTTCACAGACTACATTTCACACTCTTGTACAGTAGTGTACAATTATTTACAATTATATGCTGTTAAAGCTGAGAGAATAATTAACAATAAAGTTGTGAAGTTACAGCAAACAAATGTATTTCTCTTTTCTTAAACTATTACATTACGTTTGTAAAGTTGCTGCTTTTAGGTCAAACGTTCTTGTAATTTATTGTAAAATGACAGCTTCACGGTATATTGCTGTAAAGATGTTTCACAGGAAATATCTCTAAATGTTACTGTGAAAGTGATGCAATTATTAGTATTTTGCTGTGAATTCGCAATGAAAATGTTCACTGATGCAAGAGTCAGCATTAATGAATTAGAGATGGCATTTAAGGCTCTCTGAATGGAGCTGTGTCTTGAAAAGATGTTCCTTTCAAAGAACCAGTCAGAAGACTCGACTTGTTCACAAACGCCACGTCGCATTTTTATGATGACAATGCCATTTTTTTTTGCTTTGGGTCATCTCTTGAAGGGGCTGTTAGTTCCCTGCAGAAAACCTGTGTTGCTGTGCAGAATTCCCGTATTTACTTAAAACTGATTCTTAATGCTGACAAAACAAAACTTTTGCTGTTTTCCAATCATACAAAGGTGCCTCAAAGTGCCCCCGGTAGTGTGCACTCTTTAAGGGAATATTATATACGTGGTGCATGGATATAAATACCTTGGTATTTTTAATTGATGACTCCCTTTTAAAGGCCTACTGAAAGCCACTACTAGCCAGCACGCAGTCTGATAGTTTATATATCAATGATGAAATATTAACATTGCAACACATGACAATACGGCCGCTTTAGTTTACTAAATTACAATTTTAAATTTCCCGGGAGTTTCGTCCTGAAAACGTCGTGTAATGATGACGTGTACGCAAGACATCACAGGTTTTTAGGAAGTATGAGCGCTGCACACACACACAGCTAAAAGTCGTCTGCTTTAACGGCATAATTACACAGTATTTTGGACATCTGTGTTGCTGAATCTTTTGCAATTTGTTGAATTAATATTGGAGAAGTCACAGTAGAAAGATGGAGTTGGGAAGCTTTAGCCTTTAGCCACACAAACACACGGTGATTCCTTGTTTAAAATTCCCGGAGGTGAAACTTTACTATGGATCAGAGCGCGGTCAAGCCAACATGGAGCCCGACCAAATGTCAACCAGCAGGTTTCGGTGAGAAAATTGTGGTTAAAAAGTCGCCTCTTACCGGAGATCAGCTGAGCTTGTGTCGTCCATGAAGCTGCCGTCGACTCCTGTGAGACATTGGCGTCAAGACACTCGTGGACACACCTTTCCGACTATCAGGTAATATTAAACTCACTAAAACACTAGCAACACAATAGAAAGATAAGGGATTTCCCAGAATTATCCTAGTAAATGTGTTTAAAAACATCGTAATCCGTCCCAATGCAATCGCGTTTTGTTTTTTTAAACTATTTTTTTTTTTTTTCTAGTTCGTCGCTACCAATATCCTCAAACACGAATCTTTCATCCTCGCTCAAATTAATGGGGAAATTGTCGTTTTCTCGTTCCAAATAGCACTTTTTATTGGAGGCTCCCATTAAAAACAATGTGAATATGTGAGGAGCCCCCACACTTGTGACGTCATCGTCTGCGACTTCCGGTAAAGGCAGGGCTTTTCTCTTAGCACCGAAAGTTGCAAACTTTATCGTGGATGTTCTCTACTAAATCCTGTCGGCAAAAATATGGCAATATCGTGAAATGATCGAGTATGACACACAGAATGGACCTGCTATCCCCGTGTAAATAAGAAAATCTCATTTCAGTAGGCCTTTAAACCTAATATGGAACTTTTTGTGGAACAAACAATGCACAAGCTCACTGAGTATCAAGGTGCTTATAGACCTTCCTGCACAAAGCAAATACGTTAAAAAAATTCCAACTATCCAATGGAATAAATCCTTATACTGATTTGTCGAGTGATATCAACGATTATCCATCGGTGGCGTTCCCTGCCATGTCAAACTTTTCTTCTCCAGACATCATTCTGCATGAGAAAACAAATGACAACTTGAAAAAACATGTCATTTACAACTTCTTTGCAGCAAGAATCTCAGCGATAAACATGCACGGTTTTTGTTTGGGCAAGGTTGCATTTCATGATTAAACTTCCCGTCTACAGCCATGTTTGTTGCCTTGTCGTTGTTGCAGGCGTCGATTACGTGTGTGCATGTTTTCCCCCGTCTTTATCCAAATTTAAATACAGATCTCAACGTGCAAAAAGCTTAATTTATGATTGTTTCATTAGGTAAAACTTCACTTTTTGATTTTGCTCACCTTTTATTCATCATATTTAGACTCACCAAAGTAAAAATTAAGTTGAGGAACTTTGAAACAAGATCCATCCATCCATTTTCTACCGCTTATTCCCTTTCGGGGTCGCGGGGGGCGCTGGCGCCTATCTCAGCTACAACCGGGCGGAAGATAAAACAAGATAAAATACAAATTATGTTAACAGAAATACCAAACATTAAAAGTACATCAAACAAACCTTTAACAAAGTCATCACTGCAAACTTGTGCTTTCTTCAACTTTGCGTCCTTGGACCGGAGTGTGTGCCACTTTTTTTTGCTGTCTTTTCGTAAAATCTTGCACTCTTCCGCCCTTCTTGATTACCTCTCAAAGAAGAACTCGAAAGTTGATTTTTTTCGCGATTGGAATGGCTTGTACAGACGAAAACAACACAAGCATGAGGCATTTTTCGTCGAGAAAGGCTAAGTAGCGCCTACAGTACCCATTGAAAAAAGACGATCTTGACCACCGCGCATATTTAATGAGCCGCAAGTGATGTCATGTAAATACAAGCAATCATAAAAAAATAATTGTTTTTGTGTGTTTCCAAATACTTTGAAGCAGAGAAGAGCGTTTGTGCTGTCCCAAAATAGCCAGACTACAAAACCCAATGAACAGAGGCATCCAAAACTACGACAAAATGCACAAACCTTATGATTTGACGCTTTGGTATTATTTAAGATGAGTACCCAACATTGTAACGATATTTATAAGTCAGAAAAGACAAAATTCCTCATCGGTTCACTTTGGCCTATAACAATCCAGACGGTCTGATTCTTCTTTGTTCCAGAGGACACGACGTCCACAGTTTCCAAAAACTATTGAAAATGTGGACTCCTTAGACCACAGAACTTTTACACTTTGCATCAGTTCATCTTAGATGAGCTCGGCCCCAGCGAAGTTGGCGGCGTTTCTGGGTGTTGTTGATAAATGGCGTTCGTATTACGACTGGTCGGCATGGCAATGCCGTGTTTGTTCCCTCGAGGATGCGTCAACAAGAACACAGCGAAGGTAAGATATAAATGATTTATTTAAGTAACAAAAGGAGCTAGGGAACAAAAAAACACTGGCGCTAAGCATAAAGGCAAACAAAAGTGCTAGCATGGAAGGCTAGGAAGACAAACAGATAAACTAAACTTGGCACAAAGGCACAAAAATGTAAAGCAAACACAATTAGCATGAGAGCTAAGAACAAGGAATAAGTATAGCATGAACGCTAGCGAGTAAATCTGAATAGAGAAGTCGTACTGTTGCACGTAGGCAAATTAGAATCCCAGAATAAACAACAAAAAGGGGCAAGCTTATATTAGGCAGTAATCAAATGTAACAGGTGTGCGGGAACCTAGAGTAGCAGGTGAAACTAATATGTAACCATGGTGGCGAAGCAAACAGACAATAAGGAAGTCAAACAGCAGAGTGATACCAAAATGGAACGAAAGCAACAATATGGTGATGATCCGACCATCGGATCACAACAGTTC
Source organism: Nerophis ophidion (assembly GCF_033978795.1). Classification (NCBI taxonomy): domain Eukaryota; kingdom Metazoa; phylum Chordata; class Actinopteri; order Syngnathiformes; family Syngnathidae; genus Nerophis; species Nerophis ophidion. The sequence continues at coordinate 45,579,658 of NC_084630.1, read as the reverse complement.
GCTTTGCGAAGTAGAGTTTTAACTTGTACTTACAGATGTGGCGACGACTTGTAGTGACTGACAGTGGTTTTCTGACGTGTTCCTGAGCCCATGTGGTGATATCCTTTACACACTGATGTTGCTTTTTGAGGCAGTACCACCTGAGGCAGGGGTAGGGAACCTATGGCTCTCGAGCCAGATGTGGCTCTTTTGATGACTGCATCTGGCTCTCAGATAAATCTTAGCTGACATTGCTTAACACGATAAGTAATCAATAACTCCGCTGGTAATCACAGTGTTAAAAAATAATGTTCCAAATTTAAAACATTCTCAGGCATTTTCTACCGCACCTGTTCAAGGAGTCGCATAACGGTAAGCAGTATTTCATTTGTGATTGGTTAGCTTCAAAAGAACAATGTGATTTAAAACAATAAGATACTTATTATACTCTAAAATTGTTGGTCTTATTTAGAAATGCACGCATTTAGTTGTATTCAGCGTTCAAAAATATGATGTGGCTCTCACAGGAATACATTTTAAAATATTTGGCTTCCATGGCTCTCTCAGCCAAAAAGGTTCCCGACCCCTGACCTGAGGGATCGAAGGTGCGTTATATCGTTGCTTAAGTGCAAAGATTTTTCTAGATTCTCTGAACCTTTTGATGATATTACGTTCCGTACATGGTGACATCCCTACATTCCTTGCAATAGCTTGTTAAGAAATGTTGTTCTTAAACTGTTGAACAATTTGCTCACGCATTTGTTCACAAAGTGGTGACCCTCGTCCCATCCTTTTTTGTGGATGACTGAGCATTTGAAGAATTGTTAAAGTTTCTGGTGGTTAAAGAAGTGCACTTTATCAAATGTCTCACTTGCACGTTATGGAATTCAATGAAGCCGATGAGTTGACATGTGACCACTGGACATGACTACTTGCAGATTGTGAGTGAAATCAATGTATCAAGAGTAGACTTCATCGGATACTGTAAACGTTTCGCCATATTTGATCATCTGTAAGAGTGAAATAAGTGCTGACGGGCGTCTTTACCCTTTTGGTGCAAATGGCAAGACATTTGAGCTTTTTATTTCCCTCAATGGAGTCAGCGGCTGTGACCTTTAACTTCACTCTCTTTCTCCGCCCCCCTCCGTCCCTCAGGTTAGACTTACCCTTTGACGGAGGATCAGCGGTAATGTTGCTCTTCATACCAACACATCGGTAACGGAGTCTTGCACCTGTCTTGTCCTCGGTCAGGACACCTAAAGCATTCTTTTATGTGGTATGCGGTATTTGGAACTACTCCTGGTTATTTGGAGACTGCACTGCACGTGGGAGAGAATTGGTGTTGTGCTGTTAGCAATATTTTGGTACCAGTACCAAAATGTATTTTGATACTTTTCGATACTTTTAAACAAAATTAATTATCAGCTTTATTGCAAAAAAATATTAGGGTACATTAAACATATGTTTATTATTGCAAGTTTGTTCTTAAATAAAGTAAAAAGTACCAATAATTGTCACACACATACTAGATGTGGCGAAATTATTCTCTGCATTTGACCCATCACTCTTTATCACCTCCTGGGAGGTGAGGGGAGCAGTGAGCAGCAGCGGTGCCGCGCCCGGGAATCATTTATGGTGATTTAACCCCCAATTCCAACCCTTAAGTGCCAAGCAGGGTGGCAATGGGTCCCGTTTTTTATAGTCTTTGGTATGACTCGGCCGGGAGTTGAACTCACGACCTACCAATCTCAGGGCGGACACTCTAACCACTAGGACACTGAACATACTGGAAAACTTGTCTTTTAGTAGTGAGTAAACAAAAAAAGCCTCCTAATTTAGCTGCTGACATATGCAGTAACACATTGTCCATCCATCCATCCATTTTCTACCGCTTGTCCCGTCCGGGGGGTCGCTGGAGCCTATCTCAGCTGCATTCGGGCGGAAGGCGAGGTACACCCTGGACAAGTCGCCATCTCATTGCAGAGTAACATATTGTGTCATTTCTCCTTCTATTGTTTTGTCCAAATTATTAAGGACAAGAGGTAGAAATTGAATTATTAATCTACTTGTTCATTTACTGTTAATATCTGCTTACTTTCTCTTTTAACATGTTCTATCTACACTTCTGTTAAAATGTAATAATAACTTATTCTTCTGTCGTTTGATATTTTACATTATTTTTGGATGATACCACAAGTTTAGGTATCAATCCGATACCAAGTCGTTACAGGATCATACATTGGTCATATTCAAAGTCCTCATGTGTCCAGGGACATATTTCCTGAGTTTATAAACAAAATATGAATTTTTTAAAAAGATTTTGTGATGTTAAAAAATATTGACGTAATCATAGTAGTATCGACCTGATACGCTCCTGTACTTGGTATCATCACAGTGGATGTTAGGTGTAGATCCACCAATGGCGTTTGTTTACATGTTGACGCTGGTGAGCTAAGGTGTGTAGTGAAGCATGTTTAGCTATTCCTCGTCCTGCAGGGATGATACTTGTAAGAAACTTACTTTATTTGTCGCCATTTAGGCCAGGATTAGTGATTTAGAAGTAGCTAAAACACTGCCGACAGCAGATGGACGTTAGCCGCTAGCTAGCTAGCCATGTCTTAAAGCACCTCTTCCTGAGGGCGTTTCAGTGTTATAACTTCACCTTTATTGCTAGTTTTTAAGCCAACATGCGTCTGTTCTCCATTTTTTTCTCTCTGGCACTCATGGAGGGTGGACGCTCCCCTTTCCTCTCCCTTATCTCTCCTGCTTGCTTCTTTGTCTTGTCTTGTCTTGTCTTAACTTTCTTGTTGCCTCCAAATCTAAACATTGGAACTATTTAACTGGCTTCAACAAAATTGACAAGATCTTGGGTTTGGGGGAACCTGCTGTCATGACGAAGCGGTTGTTGCTGGACACACCACGGACTCTTGGGAGACGAAGTGGGGGCCGCGTGCCTGGCGACCCTTTTCTGTCGAGGACGTGAATGTATCCACCTATTCCGAATTATGACAACAGGACATCTGCTGATTGGAGTAAGCTCTGGTTTGTCGACAAAATGGTAGTTGCTGGCCGTCTTCAAAGTACCCCAAAGCTGCCACAAATGATTGGAGGATGCGGGAAGAACTGTGGATTACATCGGACTGTCTACCCCGCAGTTTTGAGGACCAGTCATAGACAATTTAAAAATCATTCTAACTTGGATTGTTTCCCTGGCTTTGAGACTCTCCTGAAGGTCAGTGCAGCGAAGACACAACAAACTCCCTTCTTGTCTCTCATGGACACACACCTGTTGTTGTTGACTTTGGACTAGCGACTGTATAATACATCAAGGCCGCGGAACAGAGACACACTGCGGGCTTACACAAACACACACACACACACCCATCCATCCATTTTCTACCGCTTATTCCCTTTTTGGGTCACGGGGGAGGGGCTGGTGCATATCTCAGCTACAATCGGGCGGGAGGCGGGGTACACCCTGGACAAGTTGCCACCTCATCGCAGGGCCAACACAGACAGACAGACAACATTCACACACTAGGGACCATTTAGTGTTGCCAATCAACCTATCCCCAGGTGCATGTCTTTGGAAGTGGGAGGGAGCCGGAGTACCCGGAGGGAACCCACGCATTCACAGGGAGAACATGCAAACTCCACACAGAAAGATCCTGAGCCTGGGATTGAACCCAGGACTACAGGACCTTCGTATTGCGAGGCAGACGCACTAACCCCTCTGCCACCGTGAAGCCCCCCCCCCACACACACACATCCACAAAAAAATATACGCCACACATACACCGCCCCCCAACCCAACGCCCTCGACACAATCCCGTAGGGGTGATGAATGGATGGTCAGCGCCTGAAGAGCTGCGGCCTACCACCATGACCTTGAACTACCTTCCCTCTGTTGCTAGATATCTCGAGATGCATGTTGTAATATGTATACATGCTTTGCTATGAAGGTTTTGTCCCACTCCAGATTGGGCCCCTTCAAGAGCCCAGTCTAGATTGTATTTTTTTACTCATCCTTCCCCAGCGTTTACCTTTTTCCCATCATTTACGGGACGCCTTATGGCGACCCATCAGCGTTCCTGTTCTGTAACCCTGTACTCTGTTTGTTTGTCTCATCTTGAACAGGTTTGTGCTGAAAACAAAGTTTTGTCGTACTTGTGCATGTTGCGATCTTCTGCTCAGATCTACACTATTTATTTTTCTATTTTGTATATTTCTCCGACTCCTTATTTCCTGTTTGCTTTGTCACCATGATCACTCACCAGTCCACCTGCTAGTCTCGTCCCGCACACCTGCTACTAATTTTCACCCTCCTATTTAAGCTCCCCTTTTCTGTTCACTCATTCTCGGATCCTAATTAGCCTACGTGCTACAGTGACGACTCTCATCTTTCAATTGTACGTATTTTCTCGCTAGCTCTTACGCTAAGCCACTTTATATTCCAGCTTTCATGTTTTTGTTTACTCTTGTGTCTCCTCGTACCAAGTTTTAGTTTTCCTTGTGTTTATCCTAGCTTTCACGCTAGAATCTTTTGTTTGCCTTTTTCTCTTTACACCAGTGTTTGTGTTCCTAGCCTTTTATTATTTAATAAATACCTTTATATCTTACCTTTGCTGTGTTCTGTTTCGACGCATCCTTGGGAAAACCACACCGGCATTACCCTGCCGAAGAAGAGTCTTCACAGTGCAATGACAATAAAGACCTATCCTATCCTATCCTTTTCCGTCTACACACTGTGTCTGCTTGTAAGTACTCTGTGATTGTGCGCTGCCAAACATGCTCCTTTGCTCATAAAAAACAACAATGATACAATCGAATATGACTCATTAGCATCGCAGTACTATACAAATACTAGTGTACCGTACAACCCTACAGATAATACATCCAAACATTCTTTCGCAGGGGCCTGTTTTTCTGTGGTGTGCACGTGTTCAAATCCCACATTAGATCAGTCCTCTCTGTGTGTACATTAGGGCCGTCTGTGATGTTTCTCCCTGCAAAGGGGGGCCCCCACAAACCCAAAGGCCCCTCTCGCTTTGCTCCACCCGTCCTCCCTCTCTCTCTCACCCCCTCGTCTGATCCTCATCCAGAGTGGCGTGCCCTTTGCTTTTTCATGGCCCGCTGGTCCGCTCCCTAGCCGCGACCCCTCCATGCTGCTGCAAGCTGGCGACATCAGCTCACAAACGCTCTCCATGTTTCATCACGCCGCATCATATCAACAGCATGTGCTCCGGGAGACCAACGGATGAAATTGAGCGTGTTTTCTCTTTTTGCGGCGGGCCGGTCCTCGCCAGCCCCTGGTGCTGCCAGGCCAGTAAACACGGCCCAGCGCTACCGATGATGAAACGGCAGATTACGTTGCAACGGCTTGACAGCAAAACGCCTGAAATGTGCATCTTTTTGTGGAAATCTTATGCTAAAGCATTTTCATTTGGTCCTCTTCTGGCATGCATACGCTATATTGCCAAAAGTATTTGGCCACCCATCCAAATGATGAGAATCAGGTGCCCTAATCAATCAATCATTTTTTCTTTATATAGCCCTAAATCACAAGTGTCTCAAAGGGCTGCACAAACCACAACAACATCCTTGGTTCAGAGCCTACAAAAGGGCAAGGAAAAACTCACAACCCAGTGGGATGTCAATATGAATGACTATGAGAAACCTTGGAGAGGACTGCAGATGTGGGTGACCTCCCCTCCCCCCATAGGGGAGATCGGATGCAATGGACGTCGAGTGTGTCTAGCATAAGATTATAATATTCTGAAAATCCAGTCCATAGAGGATCCAACATAATAGTGAGATTCCAGTCCATAGTGGCTCTAACATAATAGTGAGAGTCCAGTCCATAGTGGATATAACATAATCGTGAGAGTCCAGTCCATAGTGGCTCTAACATAATAGTGAGAGTCCAGTCCATAGTGGGGCCAGCAGGAGACCATCCCGAGCAGAAATGGGTCAGCAGCGCAGATATGTCCCCAACCGATGCATAGGCGAACGGTCCACCCCGGGTCCCGACTCTGGACAGCCAGCACTTTATCCATGGAGACTGTTTCTACAAACATTTGTGAAGGACTGGGCGGTTCTCAGTGATTTCCAGCGCGGAACTGTCATAGGACGCCAACTGTGCAACAAATCCAGTCGTGAACTTTCAAAACTGTAAAATATTTCAAAGTCAACTTTAATCTAAGAAAAGTGAAGAGTTTGGGAACAACAGCAAGTCAGCCACCAAGTGGTAGGCCACGTAAACTGACAGAGAGGGGTCAGAGAATTCTGAAGCGCATAGTGCTACAGGACTCCAAACTTCATGTAACCTTCCAATTAGCCCACGTACAGTACGCAGAGAGCCTCATGAAACGGGTTTCCATGGCCGACCAGCTGAATCTAAGCCATACATCACCAAGTCCAATGCAAAGCGTGGGATGCAGTGGTGTAAAGCACGTCGCCACTGGACACTAGAACAGTGGAGAGGCCTTCTCTGGACCATACTTGCCAACACCCCCGATTTTTCCGTGAGACTCCCGAATATATCCGGACAATTACATTGGGGGCGTGCCATAAAGACTTTGCCTTTAACGTCCTCTACAACCTGTCGTCACGTCCACTTTTCTTCCACACAAATAGCATGTTGGCCAAGTCACATAATATATGTGGCTTTAACACACAGATAAGTGAATACAAGGCATACTTGATCAACAGGCGTACAGGTCACACTGAGGGTGGCTGTATAAACCACTTTAACACTGCCACAAACATGCGCCACATTGTGAACTCACACCAAACAAGAATGACAAACACATTTCGGGAGACCATCCGCACCGTAACACAACATAAACACAATAGAACAAATACCCAGAACCCCTTGGAGCACTAACTCTTCCAGGACGCTACAATATCAACCCCCCCTTCCACTAAACCCTGCCCACCTCAAACCCCGCCCTCTCATCTCCCGATTTCGGAGGTTGGCAAGTATGCTCTGGACTGATGAGTCACGCTTTTCCATCTGGCAATCTAATGGACTAGTCTGGGTTTGGATGTTGTCAGGAGAACACTACATTTCGGACTACAATGTGCCTAGTGTGAAATTTGGTGGAGGAGGAATTATGGTATGTTTTTTTTTTCCAGGAGTTGGGCTTGGCCTCTTAATTCCAGTGAAAGGAACTTAGAATGCTCCGGGATATCAAAACATTTTGGACAATTCAATAGGATGGCACTTCAAGTTCATAGGTGAGTAAAGGCAGGTGGCCAAATACTTTTGGCAATATAGTGTATCTCCTTTACTTACAGGTCTAACTACTCTCTTTATACCAGCCCTTAGTCCATCAAGTGTGATTGGAAATGTTCTCTGCTCTGCTGCTCTTTGACTCATGCAGTCAATGGAAGTGGAGACAGTTTGACCCACTTAATTTCACTTGAGGCAGTGAGACAGGCCGGCACACAGACAAGACAGCATGCGTCTCCTCATGAAGAAGCGAGCGTGAATGGGGTCAGGAAAATGATCAAGCTGGATTCATATTCCGCTCCCAACCATTGCCACCATTTAAACTGAGTTGTCACAACATGACCTTGTGGGCGAGTTAAGGCCCCATAGAAAAGACTCCAAACTGTTCTCACAGAAAGTTTATACTAGGGTTGTACTGAATACGGGTATTAGTATAGTACCGCGATAATAATGATCGTATTCGGTACTATACCGCCACTGAAAAGTACTATCCTTTCCTTTAACTTGGACACACACTTCTATATCTTTGGCAGTTCCAGGAGTTATGCCACCCTCTGAGACACTTACTTAATGTGTGGCCGTCATTATAACACTCACATAAGGCTTTTAACTTTTTGCGGCTCCAGACTGAGTACTTTTTTGTATTTTTGATCCAATATAGCTCTTTCAAACATGTTGGGTTGCCGACCCCTGAGTTAGAGCAGCGGTCACCAACCTTTTTGAAACCAAGAGCTACTTCTTGGGTACTGATTAATGCCAAGGGCTACCAGTTTGATACACACTTTTAAAAAATTGCCAGAAATAGCCAATTTGCTCAATTTACCTTTAATAAATAAATATATATATATATATATATATATATATATATATATATATATATATATATATATATATATATATATAGGTGTGGGAAAAAAACACAAGACTACTTCATCTCTACAGATCTGTTTCATGAGGGGTTCCCTCAATCATCAGGAGATTTTAATGGAAGCATTCGACTACAACATCCTCGGAAGAACCCACAAAAGGGCAAGGAAAACTCACACCCAGTGGGCAGGGAGAATGCACATCCAGTGGGACGCCAGTGACAATGCTGACTATGAGAAACCTTGGAGAGGACCTCAGATGTGGGCACCCCCCCCCCGCACCCCCCCTCTAGGGGACCGAAAGCAATGGATGTGGAGCGGGTCTAACATGATACTGTGAAAGTTCAATCCATAGTGGCTCCAAGACAGCAGCGAGAGTCCCGTCCACAGGAAGCCATCCCAAGCGGAGGCGGATCAGCAGCGTAGAGATGTCCCCAACCGATACAGGCGAGCGGTCCATCCTGATGATACATGATGCGACGGGCCACTTGAAATTTCACAGCTCGCCATACAACATGACGTTTTGATGACATGGCAGGCCACTTTAAATGAAATGGTGGACCACATAAAATAACGTGACAGAGTACTTCAAATGAGGTGGTGGGCCACTTTAGAAGACATGACAAACCACATAACATGATGTTCTGATGCCACATTAAATGAAGGGGCGGATCACATAAAAATGAGCAACATGAATTGATGTAGCAGGCCACTTTAAATTACATGGCTGGCCATGTAAAATGATGATTTAATTACATGACAGGCCTACTTAAATGGACCACATCAAATGAGATGGGGGAATAATTCAAATGATGTGGCGGGGTTGTGCTTCGGATGCTCACTGAGCTACGACTTGCACGTTGTAACGCTGCGCATGACACAAATAAGGTTTTTGTTGGACCTTTTATGCCAGATGATTTTTTTAAAGCAATATTAAGATCATACTGTGAATTGTACAACTTTAGAGGTATGTATAGAGAACATTGGAGTGCAGACATTTTTAAAGGACCAACTCTGTATTGTGCAGCCTTTGTTTTGGCGTTCTCACTTGGATTCATGGATCGCACAAGCACACGTATCTTGATGCAAAACAGTCCTGTGTTAATGGAATACAGTGCTTTACTTTAAGTACAGTTGCCTATATAAGAAGGCACTGACTTTATAAGCATTACTCAAAAGTGTTACTGTAACTCAAAGCCAACGTCACGTCCACTCATAACTCAAATGGTTGACATTTAGCTTCTCTCGCTGGCTGAGGCCTTAACAAAGCTTGCACTATTTTACTCTCCAGTAGGTAACCAAATCTTGTTTGCGCTGCTTTATCAAGCCAACTGAGCCGGAACGTGCTTGCTCTGGTATGAATAATTCACTGTACATAATAAGTTGATGGCGCAGAGTTTGTTCTCATTGATAGTATTAGCCGAGGTGAGCGTTTCTCAGCCAGACTTTGTGACGCCAGCAGACCGGCATAAAGTGGGCTTTAATTGCCCATAATCTCCGCCGTGCTCTTTCCCCTGAGCAAGTCAACATATATCCTACAAATGCCAGACCATAGCAGGACAGTTTGAACTCCGCATCAGCACAGGGTCCACATAGCTGGAATGCTAGGAGGAGATTTTCCAACTTAGAAATCAAAGGACTTAAGAGGGTTTAGGGATCTTTTACACCCACTCGCACTGTTTTGAGATCCGAAGTCTGCACTTTCATTTTTTTGTATTCCACTTTACGCAAAACATTTTGTTTTCCTTCTGAGGTCAAACTTTTTTTTTTGCTGAAGACAGAATAAAGAGCATTGGTTTTCTTTTGCTTATGCATGCTTGTTATGTTGTCACATTTATCTTAATTGTTCACAACTTTCTATTTTGGCATTATTAATTCCCTACCAAAAGGCAGAAGTGTATTTTATATAGTATAAAAGTGAAATATTCAATTTGATATTGTTCACAAACATGATCAGGGTCTTAAAGCTTTTTTTCCCTGCATTTTGACCAGAAAAAATTTGACATACATGTTTTTTATTGTGTGTTTATATACATATAAATATATACATATATATATATATATATATATATATATATATATATATATATATATATATATATATACATACATATACACATACATTTGTATACATATATACACATCCATATACATACATACATACATAAATATATATATATATATATATACATACATATATATATATACACATACATACATATATATATATATATATATATATATATATATATATATATATATATATATATATATATATTTATATATATATATATCTGTGTTGGCCCTGCGATGAGGTGGCGATTTGTCCAGGGTGTACCCTGCCTTCCGCCCGATTGTAGCTGAGATAGGCGCCAGCGCCCCCCGCGACCCCGAAAGGGAATAAGCGGTAGAAAATGGATGGATATATGTGTGTGTGTATATATATATATATATATATATATATATATATATATATATATATATTAAAGGTAAACACAACAACACATTTCATGTGGTTCTCCATCTTTTTTCACCAAATGCCATACTCTCCAATTACCACCATCATGACCAACATTAAAAAGTAGTGTATAGTAGGTCTAAATATTCATTAAAAGCTAAGGCAGAAGTTTTATTTGACAATTATATTTTATATTTTTGATCACTGTAACATTACAACGCATTTGGAACGGTAAGACCGTTTGAATATTTATTTAGGCAAGTCCACTAGTGCGGGGGTCTGCAACCTGCGGCTTTAGAGCCGCAAGAAGCAGATCTTTAGTGCCGCTCTACTGGCTTCCTGGAGCTTTTTAAAAAATGTATGACAATAGAAAAAGATGAGGGAAAAAATATGTATCTTTTTTTATATGGTTTCTGTCGGAGGACAAACATGACACAATGCTTTCTAATTGTTAAAAATCCCACTGTTTATGTTATACATGCTTTACTGATGAGAATATTTGGCAAGCACCTTTTTGTCCTACTAATTTCAGCCATCCTTGAACTCATCGTAGTTTGTGTACATGTACAAGTTTCTCCGACGCTGCCACATAAAGAAGCGATTTATGCCACTCCTTCTTTATCTCATTTCGTCCACCAAATGTTTTATGCTGTGCGAGAATCCACAATGGTGAGCTTTGTTGATTTTATTGATTTGCTGGAGTGCTTATCAGACATATTTGGTCAATCCATGCGGTCATGGATAATCGATGCTAACAGGCTATTTAGGCTAGCTGTATGTACATGTTGCATTAGTATGCCTTGTTTGTAGATATATTTGGGCTCATTTAAATTTCCTTTACTTATGTCATCTCTGTATTTATTTTATATTTGCATGTCTCATGACACATTATCTGTATGTAACATTGGCTGCATTTCTCAATGTTGTTTGTGTGCCATGTTGTTCCAGACCACAGCAAACGTTACCCAGCTTGCAAAGATTGTAATAAATCCATTAGAAGAAGACAGCCTTCAGTTTCCTTTAACTTGGACACACACATCTATACCTTTGGCCATTCTGAGCCAGTCATTTCCAGAAGTTATCTCATCCTGTGAGAAGCCTCCAATGTACCAATGATTTCCAATGTTACAAAAATGTGTACGCTAAAAATTAAAATACATTTCTGTCAACAAAGATTTGTGTCAGCCAGTGATAGCAGTCTTTTATATCTAATATAGACTCTCACATCATGTGTTGCTTTCATTATAACACTTATATAAGGCTTTTAATTTTTTGCGCCTCCAGACAGATTTTTTCTGTTCGTTTTTTTAGTCCAATATGGCTCTTTCAACAATTTGGGTTGCCGACCCCTGCACTAGTGGTATATACACGCCATAGCCTGAGCATCAGCGACGTAAGCTTTTTAATCAACCAAATAATCAATACATCAATCAAATTGTATTTATGTAGCACTTTTCATGCACAGGTAAGTTACTACACAAAGTGATTTACATCAGTAAAAAAAAAGTAGACAAAAAACACAAATGTGAACACAAAACTATATATATAAGTATATATAATTGTATTTATTACATAAAAAACATAATATAATATAATAATATATCAGTATAAATGATATACTGTATATATAATATGTAAATATTACTCTTACTGTATGTCATATTTTATATTGCTACTATGGTATTTTTTAGTGTTCCTCCTAACTCTAAAAAATGTTGATTTAATTACATTTTAGGTGTTCCTCCTAACTCAAAATGTATTTAATTTAACCATTTAACCATAACTATAAAAAAAAATGTTGATTTAAATACATTTTAAGAGTGTCTCCGAACTCAAAATGTATTTAATTTAACCATTTTTTACAGATACGAGGAACACCTAAAATAATTTAAACCAAACCCTTTCTTAGAGTTAGGAGGAACACTTAAAATTGATTGAAAATCAAACCTTTTCTAGATTTAGGAGTTAGGAAGAACACTTGAAATGTATGTAAATAAAACAATTTCTACAGTTAAGAGGAACACTTAAAATGTATTTATATGAACCCTTTTTTAGAGTTAAGAGGAACACTTAAAATGTATTTAAATCAATACTTTTTAAAGTGTTCCTCAAATAGGTTTGATTTAATTGCATTTTAGGTGTTTCTCCCAAATCAAAATGTTTTTAATTGAACCATTTAACCATAACTCTGAAAAATATGTTGATTTAAATACATCTTAAGTGTTCCTCCAAACTCCAAATGTATTTAATTCAACCATTTTTACAGTTGAGAGTAACACTTAAACTTTATTTAAATCAACTCTTTTTTAGAGTTAGGAGGAACACTTAAAATGTATTAATTCAACCCTTTTTTAGAGTTAAGAGGAACAATTGAAATGTATTTATATCAACCCTTTTTTAGAGTTAGGAGGAACACTTAAAATTGATTTAAATCAACCCTTTTCTAGAGTTAGGAGGAATGCTTAAAATGTATTTAAATCAATCCTTTTAAAAGTGTTCCTCAAATAGGTTTGATTTAAACATTTTAAGTGTTCCGACTAACTCTAAAAAAGGGTTGATATAAATACATTTTAAGTGTTCCTCCTAACTCTAGAAAATGTTTGATTTAAATAAATTTCAAGTGTTCTTCCTAACTCTAAGAAAGGGTTGATTTAAATACATTTTAAGTGTTCCTCTTAACTCTGAAAAAGGGTTTATCCATCTATCCATCCATCCATTTTCTACTGCTTATTCCCTTTAGGGGTGGCAGGGGGCGCTGGTGCCTATCTCAGCTACAATCGGGCGGAAGGCGGTGTACACCCTGGACAAGTCGCCACCTCATCGCAGGGCCAACACAGATAGACAGACAACATTCACACACTAGGGACCATTTAGTGTTGCCAATCAACCTATCCCCAGGTGCATGTTTTTGGTAAAAGGGTTTAATTAAATACATTTTAAGTGTTCCACCTAACTCTAAAAAAGGGTTGAATAAAATACATTTTAAGTGTTGCTCCTAACTTTAAAAAATGGTTCAATTTTAAGTTTTCCTCCTAACTCTGGCAATGAGTTGATATTTAAATTAACTCATTTTTAGTGCTACATATATTCTTTATCAGATTAGAACATTAACACCGGAGGAGTACAATTTTAACTCAGGAAAAGGGCTTCAATATCAACAAAAAAAAAGAAGAAGAATTTATTTTTACTCAGCTATATAGTATATGCCTTAAAATGTAGTTGTTTCTGACTCACAGGGAGTTTATTCCAAAAAAACTAAAAATTGCAGTGGTCTTAAATGTACTTGCATAAAATTAGTTTTCCCTGTAAAGTTATAGCTCTACTCTTGTATCTAAAAATCATTGTGAAACACTTAATCAACTGAGGAAAAAAAAATACTTTAGACATTTTCATTGAGAAGGTTTATTGAGTAAAGCCCGCAACTAAGTTAAAACTACAAAAGGGAGCTGGTGCACGTTAAACTCCCACCAGATTATCATCACAGGACCTACTGGAATTATGGCGCTAAATAAGAGTATAAATGCTTGAATGAGAAGAGTTGGTGGCGGGTTCAACTCCCCATTGGTCGTGTTAGTGCGTGTGTGCGGGGAATGTCCGTTTGTTTAACCCCTTCACGGCACGTTAACCTCTGTCACCACGTGCTCGTCAGCTCAGTGCAAACACCAACTCCCTCTTTTGTTTTTGGAACTAAAAACTTTTTTTAAAAGGTCCAACAACTTGGAAAAAAACTAATTAAACACTTCAGATTTAGTTGTTTTTATAAGTGATATTAATTCGATCGATGCTGTTATATAAGCAGTGTGTGCATGCATGGATCACATTAACGTGAAAAAGACAATTCAAGTAAATCTAATATGTTTGGTATTGGCATATTTAACAACAATTACTTAAAAATATGTAATTAACATTTTAGTCATTTGTGTATTTTTTTTTACAATAGCTCAATTGTTTTGTTGCAATAATTAATTATTTTATTAATACATTTGCTTTTTCCATTAAGACAAACATCAACAGTTTGCGTCCTTTTAAAAACGGGATTTCGTGCTTTTATTCGTCTGCTGGTGAAAGATGAAATGCGTGGGTGTTTTTATTATACATCCATCCATCCATTTTCTACCACTTATTCCCTTTTTGGGGTCGCAGGGGGCGCTGCCGCCTATCTCAGCTACAATCGGGCAGAAGGCGGGGTACACCCTGGACAAGTCGCCACCTCATCGCAGGGCCAACACAGATAGACAGACAACATTCACACACTAGGGACCATTTAGTGTTGCCAATCAACCTATCCCCAGGTGCATGTCTTTGGAAGTGGGAGGAAGCCGGAGTACCTGGAGGGAACCCACGCAGTCACGGGGAGAACATGCAAACTCCACACAGAAAGATCCCGAGCCTGGATTTGAACTTAGGACTGCAGGACCTTCGTATTGTGAGGCAGACGCACTAACCCCTCTTCCACCGTGAAGCCTGTTTTTATTATATATATATATATATATATATATATATATATATATATATATATATATATATATATATATATATATATATATATATATATATATTTTTCAATAATAAATAGCATGAATTGATTAACGTGGACCCCGACTTAAACAAGTTGAAAAAACTTATTGAGGTGTTACCATTTAGTGGACAATTGTACGGAATATGGACTTTACTGTGCAATCTACTAATAAACGTTTCAATCAATCAATTAATCAATCAATCAATCGCGTTTCTGCCCGTTTTTACTACAGCCATCTGTGCAAAATCGAATTTTAACAAACGTATCAGTCATAGCATGCAACAAAAAAAAAAGCACCTAAAAATGGCCTTGGAGGTTTTCTGTCTTTTATGTCTATTGTTCACAAAACGTGTTATAATTATGGCCATAGAAAAAAACAATGCATCTGATTTGTTTTTGTTTTTTTGTGTCACATACAATAAATCCAACACGAATATATTTTTGGGAATTTTGTATAAAACAATGCATTTCACTCTTACTTGTATTTTATATTTTTGCCTATAATGAAACACCATGCATACTTTTCTGGGAATTCATTTTCATATTTTACATTCAGAAAAAAAATAATTGATAGTCTAATAATGTGTTTAATGTATTTTTATTCAAAGGTTGATGGTGGACTAAATGCAAAGTAACTATCATTAACACATTTAATTACACTTTCCAGTCATAATAACAATATATTATCATAACTATTGTTTTTTTTTGTACAGACTGGTT